>NC_064923.1:527816962-528118129 GCF_023897955.1 Schistocerca gregaria
CCTAAGTCTATATTCGATTTTACCAACTTTGTCTTCTCAAAAATGATTTTCTTGCCACTGTCAATCTACATTTTATATCCTCTCTACTTCGGCTATCATCAGTTATTTTGCTGCCCAAATATAATTCCTTTAGCATCATCTAATTTAACTCGACTAGATTCAATTATCCTTGTTTTGTGCTTGTTTATGTTCATTTCATATCCTCCTTTTTAAGAAACTCCTCATTACTTTCGACTGGTTTTCCAATTCTCTAATATAATTACAAGTACAAAGTCATTGGCAAACCTCTAAGTTATTATTTCTTCTCCATAAACTTTAATTCCAACTCCAAACTTTTATTTGGCTTCTTTTATTGATTTTTCCATCTACAGACTGAATAACATTCGGGATAGACGACATCCGTGTCCCATTCCGTTCTCAACTACTGCTTGCCTTTCACGCCCTCGACACTTGTGACTGCCGTAAGGTTTCTTTATAAGTTGTAAATACGCTCGCTCCCTGCATTTTACTCCTGCTACTTTCAGAATTTCAAAGCCAGTATTTCAGTCAACATTGCCAAATGCTTTTTATAAGTCTACAAATGCTGTAGACGTAGGTTTACCTTTCTTTAACCTACCTTATAGGGTAAGTTGTAGGGTCAGTATTGCCTCACGTGTTTCCACATTTCTCCGAAATCCAAATTGATCTTCACCGAGATCGGTTTCTACCAGTCTTTCCATTCTTCTGTAACGAAATTGTATTAGTATTTTGCTACCATAACATATGATAATTTGGCAATTTTCACACCATCAGCAACTGATTTCTTAGGAACCGGAATGATTGTATTATGGTTGAGGTCCGAGGGTAGATCGCCTGTTTCATGCATTTTGCGCACCCGATGTAAGAGTTTTCTCATGACTGGCTGTCCGTAGTCTGTCATTAATTCTGATGGAATGTCGTGTACTCCCGGCACCGACTTACGTCTTTCAGTGCTCTGTAAAATTACTCTCGCTGTATCATAGCTCTCAACTCATCTTCGTCCACTTCTCCTCACATTTTATAATGTTGCCTTCAAGATCATTTTATGTCTATAGACTCTCTATACACACCATGAATTTTTCAACTTTCCTTTCTTTGCTTAGGACCGGTGTTTCATCTGAGCTCTTGATATTCGTACAGCTGCTTCTGTTTTCCCCAAAGGCCTCATTACTTTTCCTGTAGGTGACATCTATCTATCCCCTACTGAAATATATTTCTGAAACTATATTTGTCCTCCAGCCACTCCTCCTTAGCCATTTTACCTTTCCTGTCTATCTCATTTTTTAGACATTTGTATTCCCTTTCGCCTGATTCATTTGCTACATATTTATATTTTCTCCTTTCGTTAATTAAGGGTAACATCTCCTGGGTAATCTAAGGATTGCTACTAGGCCTAGTCTTTTTATTTATTTATCCTGTGCTGCCTAACTATTTCAACTCTTAAATATACCCTTTCGTCTTCTGTTGCATTTCTTTTCCATAGTCTGCCAGTTGTTGCATAATACTTTCTCTGAAACTCTCATAAACCTTTGATTCTTTCAAGTTACCAGGTCCCATCTCCTTAAAATCTGCTTCTTCCGAATTCCTTCAATATTAATCTATGAAAAGTGGGGGAGGAAGCTGTCTTGTCTTTAAACCAGAATTTCATCATTCCCCCCATCCGGAAGGGCGTAGGTCATCAGGTCCTCAGTTCTAGTCAGGAACCTCTTGGCAGTTGGGCGCTTGTACCTGGAGAGACTGTGGTAAGTCACTTCTGTAAGTTTTATATGTAAAATTTGCATCGTTTCCATTGAGTGATAGGTGGACGTAGATCTATTTAAAAACTAGGTAAATTCGGTACCGTGACTGGTGGCTATAATCTTCCAATATCCTCCTTGATATCCATGACTTCAGTTGTTTGCAATATCTGTAGACAGACGAAAATGAAAATGGGGTCGAATGGCGTACATTTGCCCCATCGAAAAACTATTCTCGAATGTTTACAACATAACCCGTGCTCCTACTTATGTAGTCCCTTCTAGCGTATTCACACATTTTTACAGCTCTTTATTCCTGGTACCAACAGCAAAAATATTTTTTTTAGAAAACCTTTTATTACTTTTGTAATAATAATTGGACGACGACAATACTTTTACGTAATGTTAGCAGGGTGTTGCATTTGTTCTCCATGCATAACTGATATAATTTTATAAGTATTTAGTAAAACTAAAAGTGCACGTGAGGTCCACAACTGCACCTGGAAATACAGTTCAAAATCTGGTTCCGAAATATCTGTTTCACCATTATAAAACCAATCTGAACCCTCCCGGTGACTCTAGGTGACTTCCACAAATACAATCGTTTTCCACAATTCTTAAAACAAGTAGTAGCAGTGATTAAATTATGTTATGTGCAAAATTCTACCAGGCGGCTTCCTCTTTCACTTTTTCCTCTTAGCCCACATTCACCTGCTATTTTCGTTGTCTTACTTTTCTTATCATCGAATTCCAGTCCCCCATCACAATTAAATTTTTGTCTCATGATTTTTTTTTAAATCTCAACATACATATCGTCAGTCTATTCATCATCAATGGAGATAGTTGGCACATAAACTTGTTCTACTGTGTTAAATAATGCAATCACAATGCTGTTGACAGTATCTTATCCGTGTTCCTTTTTTTATTTATTATTAAACCTACTCCTGCATGATTTTGTATTTGTAACGCTGTATTCAGCTGATCGGTAGCCCGGTTCCACCTGCCATCAAAGTTCAATATTTCCACTATACATATCTTTAATACATTTATTTTTGTTTTTAAGTTTTCTAACCTACCTGCCCTTTTAAGGGATCTGACATTCCACGCTCCGATTCATATAACGTAAGTTTTGTTTCTCCTGACAGCGATATCTTCATGATTAGTCCTCGCCCGGACGTCCAAATGGGGACGGGTTATCCTAGAGGATGCCATTGTCCTTTAAGTATACAGTAGAGCTGCCTGCCCTCAGACAAAATTACGGCTGTAGTTTCCGCTTGCTTTCAGCCATTCACAGTACCAGCACAGCACAGCCGTTCTGGTTGATGTTGCTCGGCCAGATGAGTCAATCATCCAGATTGTTGCCCCTGCAACCAAAGAGAAGACTGCCGATTCTCTTCAGGAACCACACAATAGTCTGCTCTCAACAGATACCCCTCTGTTGTGATTGCACCTACGGTACACTTACTTGAATCGCTGAGGCTCACAAGCAACACCACCGGCGTCAAGGGCCGTGGTTCTTGGGAGATTTCCCATATTTTCCATTCTATGAATTCAATTTTCCAATAGAAAAATATATAGCTCGGACCGTCTCTAAAGAACATATAAAAATGCAAGCTAGTCATAATCTGTCCCTCTTCAGAAATATGCAAACTTATGCTTGAAAACTGCTCTAGTGTCTTAATCTACGTAAAAAATTATTACAACGATTTTTTAAATATTCAAAATGCAAGAGGGGAGGTTCAACGAGTCGTTAAATATTCTGAAGAATGGAGAAACGTGAACATCAAATGTGACAGTATGTGAATGTGTGTGTGTGTGTGTGTGTGTGTGTGTGTGTGTGTGTGTGTGTGTGTGTGTATGTATGTATGTGTGTGTGTGTGCGTGGAAAACGTCTTCCACTGCAGGAGAGTCGCGACGTCACGCAGCTGATAAAGCCGGCCGGAGCAGAATACTCGGAGGATTACTGCCAGCTTAGCGTCCAGGCAGACGAATGTTATCCCGTTTTCGGTGACAGCTCTCTGCCGGAGATACGTGCAGCACCAGGAAACGGAGGAAAGATTGAAACCACAGCGAGGGACTCTGCGGGAAAGACTTACAGTATGGGACTCGAAGTCAGACTACGCATTTGAAAACATCCTTAATATAAGGGTAATGGCTCACCATGGATCAGCGGGATCGTTTACGTCCTAACAACGTTTGAAAATCACTTATGGGAAGCACTACCATATGTGTATCCTGATCTTTGATAAAACAAGCTATGGAGTAGTAATTCGAAGTGATACATCCAAGTGGTCTGGAAATTCGTATTACTTTATCCATTAAGATTTACGCCCATACCAAAACTGTAACAAAAGGCACGAATGAAACAAAACATAAGAAAATACGTGACGGATGAGTTACGTCTCCCATGTTACTAAAATGTTGACCCTTAAGAATCCAATGACTCTTAGCTACATTTTAGTACATATTTTCTGATGTTATATAAAGTTTCTAGCCGAATTAACGTAAATTTTGGTGTTTCACAAGTCTCCAACTACAGTACTATGTTTCTTCTACGCATTTTCTGTCGAGAAGCAATAGGGAAGACGTCATGACTACAGGGTGAGGGAGTTGAATAATTGCCAAAATAGCATGAAATGCTCCTTTTTCCATTTTATTACTTCAATTTGATTAACTGATCAAAACTTGAAACAGTTTTTTCTGCATTACAAACTTTTATCTGCAACGACCAATACCTAGTTTTCATAAATGTATGTATTTCACTCGTTTTCATGATGTCTCTTTCTTATCTGTCTGTCTGTGCAGTGCCAAATTTTGCTGCTAATTTTAAACTAACATGGTGATGAGATGTTGTTGTGGTCTTCAGTCCTGAGACTGGTTTGATGCAGCTCTCCATGCTACTGTATCATGTGAAGGCCTCTTCATCTCCCAGTACTTACTGCAACCTACATCCTTCCGAATCTGCTTAGTGTATTCATCTCTTGGTCTCCCTCTACGATTTTTACCCTCCACCTTGCCCTCCAGTACTAAATTGGTGATCCCTTGATGCCTCAGAACATCTCCTACCAACCGATCCCTTCTTCTGGTCAAGTTGTGCCTCAGACTTCTCTTCTGCCCAATCCTATTCAATACTTCCTCATTAGTTATGTGATCTACCCATCTAATCTTCAGCATTCTTCTGTAGCACCACATTTCGAAAGCTTCTATTCTCTTCTTGTCCAAACTATTCAACGTCCATATATCACTTCCATACATGGCTACACTCCATACAAATACTTTCAGAACTGTCTTCCTGACACTTAAATGTATACTCGATGTTAACAAATTTCTCTTCTTCAGGAACGCTTTCCTTGCCATTGCCAGTCTACATTTTCTATCCTCTCTACTTCGACCATCATCAGTTATTTTGCTCCCCAAATAGAAAAACTCCTTTCCTACTTTAAGTGTCTCATTACCTAATCTAATTCCCTCAGCATCACACGATTTAAGTCGACTACATTCCATTATCCTCGTTTTGCTTTTGTTGATGGTCATCTTATATCCTCCTTTCAAGACACTGTCCATTGCGTTCAACTGCTCTTCCAAGTCCTTTGCTGTCTTTGACAGAACTACAATGTCATCGGCGAACCTCAAAGTTTTTATATCTTCTCCATGGATTTTAATACCTACTCCGAATTTTTCTTTTGTTTCCTTCACTGCTTGCTCAATATACAGATTGAATAACATCGGGGAGAGGCTACAACTGTCTCACTCCCTTCCCAACCACTGCTTCACTTTCATGTCAGTCGACTATTGTAACTGCCATCTGGTTTCTGTACAAATTTTAAATAGCCTTTCGCTCCCTATATTTTACCCCTGCCACCTTCAGAATTTGAAAGAGAGTATTCCAGTCAACATTGTCAAAAACTTTCTCTAAGTCTACAAATGCTAGAAACGTAGGTTTGACCTTCCTTAATCTAGCTTCTAAGATAACTCTTAGGGTCAGTATTGCCTCACGTGTTCCTACATTTCTACGGAATCCAAACTGATCTTCCCCTAGAACGGATTCTACTAGTTTTTCCATTCGTCTGTAAAGAATTCGAGTTAGTATTTTACTGCTGTGACTTATTACACTGATAGTTCGGTAATTGTCACATCTGTCAACACTTGCTTTCTTTGGGATTGGAATTATTATATTCTTCTTGAAGTCTGAGGGTATTTCGCCTGTCTCATACATCTTGCTCACCAGGTGGTAGAGTTTTGTCAGGACTGACTCTCCCAAGGCTGCCAGTAGTTCCAATGGAATGTTGTCTACTCCGGGGGCCTTGTTTCGACTCAGGTCTTTCAGTGCTCTGTCAAACTCTTCACGCAGTATCGTATCCCCATTTCATCTTCATCTACATCCTCTTCCATTTCCATAATATTGCACTAAAGTACATCGCCCTTGTATAGACCCTCTATATACTCCTTCCACCTTTCTGCTTCCCCTTCTTTGCTTAGAACTGGGTTTCCATCTGAGCTCTTGATGTTCATACAAGTGATTCTCTTATCTTTAAAGGTCTCTTTAATTTTCCTGTAGGCAGTATCTATCTTACCCCTAGTGAGATAAACCTCTACATCCTTCATTTGTCCTCTAGCTATCCCTGCTTAGCCATTTTGCACTTCCTGTCGATCTTAGTTTTGAGTCGTCTGTATTCCTTTTTGTCTGCTTCATTTACTGCATTTTTTATATTTTCTATTTTCATCAATTAAATTCAATATTTCTTCTGTTACCCAAGGATTTCTACTAGCCCTCGTCTTTTTACCTACTTGATCCTCTGCTGCCTTCACTACTCCATGCCTCATAGCTCCCCATTCTTCTTCTACTGTATTTCTTTCCCCCATTCCTGTCAGTTGCTCCCTTATGCTCTCCCTGAAATTCTGTACAACCTCTGATTCTTTTAGTTTATCTATGTCCCATATCCTTAAACTCCCACCTTCTCCCACCTTCTTGCAGTTTCTTCAGTTTCAATCTACAGGTCATAACCAATAGATTGTGGTCAGTGTCCACATCTGCCCCCGGAAATGTCTTACAATTTAAAACCTTGTTCCTAAATCTCTGTCTTACCATTATACACTCCTGGAAATTGAAATAAGAACACCCTGAATTCATTGTCCCAGGAAGGGAAAACTTTATTGACACATTTCTGGGGTCAGATACATCACATGATCACACTGACAGAACCACAGGCACATAGACACAGGCAACAGAGCATGCACAATGTCGGCACTAGTACAGTGTATATCCACCTTTCGCAGCAATGCAGGCTGCTATTCTCCCATGGAGACGATCGTAGAGATGCTGGATGTAGTCCTGTGGAACGGCTTGCCATGCCATTTCCACCTGGCGCGTCAGTTGGACCAGCGTTCATGCTGGACGTGCAGACCGCGTGAGACGACGCTTCATCCAGTCGCAAACTTGCTCAATGGGGGACAGATCCGGAGATCTTGCTGGCCAGGGTAGTTGACTTACACCTTCTAGAGCACGTTGGGTGGCACGGGATACATGCGGACGTGCATGGTCCTGTTGGAACAGCAAGTTCCCTTGCCGGTCTAGGAATGGTAGAACGATGGGTTCGATGACGGTTTGGATGTACCGTGCACAATTCAGTGTCCCCTTGACAATCACCAGAGGTGTACGGCCAGTGTAGGAGATCGCTCCCCACACCATGATGCCGGGTGTTGGCCCTGTGTGCTTCGGTCGTATGCAGTCCTGATTGTGGCACTCACCTGCACAGCGCCAAACACGCATACGACCATCATTGGCACCAAGTCAGAAGCGATTCTAATCGCTGAAGACGACACGTCTCCATTCGTCCCTCCATTCACGCCTGTCGCGACACCACTGGAGGCGGGCTGCACGATGTTGGGGCGTGTATCCGTGCGTCGCTGCGGTCCGGTCCCAGGTCGACGGGTACCTGCACCTTCCGCCGACCACTGGCGACAACATCGATGTACTGTGGAGACCTCACGCCCCACGTGTTGAGCAATTCGGCGGTACGTCCACCTGGCTTCCCGCATGCCCACTATACGCCCTCCATCAACTGCACATACGGTTCACGTCCACGCTGTCGCGGCATGCTACCAGTGTTAAAGACTGCGATGGAGCTCCGTATGCCACGGCAAACTGGCTGACACTGACAGCGGCAGTGCACAAATGCTGCGCAGCTAGCGCCATTCAACGGCCAACACCGCGGTTCCTGGTGTGTCCGCTGTGCCGTGCGTGTGATCATTGCTTGTACAGCCCTCTCACAGTGTCCGGAGCAAGTATGGTAGGTCTGACACACTGGTGTCAATGTGTTCTTTTTTCCATTTCCAGAAGTGTATAATCTATCTGAAACCTGTCAGTATATCCAGGCTTCTTCCATGTATACAGCCTTCTTTTGTGATTTTAGAACCAAGTGTTATCTATGATTAAGTTGTGCTCTGTGCAAAATTCGACAAGGCGGCTTCCTCTTTCATTTCTTTGCCCCAGTCCATATTCAACTACTATGTTTCCTTCTCTCCCTTTTCCTACTAGCGAATTCCAATCACTCATGGCTATTAAATTTTCGTCTCCCTTCAGTATCTGAATAATTTCTTTTATTTTATCATACATTTCATCAATTTCTTCGTCATCTGCAGAGCTAGTTGGCATATAAACTTGTACTACTGTAGTAGGTGTGGGCTTCGTATCTATTTTGGCCACAATAATGCGTTCTATATGCTGTTTGTAGTAGCTTACCCGCATCCCTATTTTCTTATTCATTATTAAACATACTCCTGCATTGCCCGTATTTGATTTTGTATTTATAACCCTGTACTCACCTGACCAGAAGTCTTGTACCTCCTGCCACCGAACTTCACTAATTCCCACTATATCTAACTTTAACCTATCCATTTCCCTTTTTAAATTTTCTAACCTACCTACCCGATTAAGGGATCTGACATTCCACGCTCCGATCAATAGAACGCCAGTTTTCTTTCTACTGATAACGACATCCTCTTCAGTAGTCCCGGAGATCTGAAAGGGGGACTATTTTACCTCCGGAATATTTTACCCACAAGGACGCCATCATCATTTAATCATACAGTAAAGCTGCATGCCCTCGGGAAAAATTATAGCCGTAGTTTCCCCTTGCTTTCAGCCGTTTGCAGTACCAGCACAGCAAGGCCGTGTTGGTTAATGTTGCAAGGCCAGATCAGTCAATCATCCAGACTGTTGTCCCTGCAGCTACTGAAAAGGCTGCTGCCCCTCTTCGGGAACCACACGTTTGTCTGGCCTCTCAACAAATCCCCCTCTGTTGTGGTTGAACCTACGGTATGGCTATCTGTATCACTGAGGCACACAAGCCTCCCCACCAACGTCAAGGTCCTTGGTTCATGGGGGGAGGGTGTGATGAGATAGGGACTTGAAAATTAATGATAGCTCAGAACTGTGAGACACTGCAATACTGACTTGCTTCCTTGGCTGGCAGTTCGGTGATGTGGGGGTAGGGGTGATGAACTATGGTGATTTTCAATGAGGTGGTTAAACAACGGGACTACCATTGTGCATGTTATACGTTTCACGTCGCACGTGAGCAGACTGGCAGGACTGAGTGAAGAGAGGTGGGAAGAGGAGACAGATAGTGAGAGGGTAAGAGGAGATTTGTGCAACATACGTGACATACACATACTGTGATGAATTTATGGGTAAAATGTTAGCATACATAAAATAATTATTTAAATAAAAATGTTTAATATCTACCAAGAATGACTTCACAACGGCAAAATTAAGAAGCAGACAATAATTTTTATACAAATATAAATTTTTTTACTAACACATTTTAAAATTGGATGAAAATATGTATAATTATTTCTCCTTGGCCCACAAAGTTGTCTAAAACCATGCAAATTGTCACGACAATTTGTGCTGGTAAATTTTTAATACCTATAATAATACGTCATGTAAGATTTGTAACGAAAAACGTGAAATGCATGAAATAGGTGAAGTGTTCACCCATCATTAATGTATTACATGGGCCCAACATATTTTGTTGTAAATCTTACATGCATTGTCACAGCTTCTAGAAATTCACAATAAAATATTTTCAGAACGAACTGCATGGGCTTAGGAATCTGCATGGCATAGGAGAAATAATTTTATATTTTTAGACCTAATTATAAACATGTTGCATTAGAAATTTACTTTTATTCAAATAATTATTTTAATTTTCCGCCCTTATTTCCATTTTTTGTGGCTGATTGTCTTGTATTTGTAGTTGTACTCAATATCATTCCAACAGTTAGTATGTATGACATATTTGATGTGTTAGTTATACAGCGAGTGGTGGTAATATTCTCAAAGCTGTTCCAGTTGTTGATGATGTTGCTGTTACTGACTGTGATGATGAGTATGATGAGCGAAGAGAGGGGTTTGTACCTGATATCGTTACAAAGCAATTAACCACAAACGAATGTTGGGTAACAGAAAAAATTTATTCCAATTATTCGGCGGAAAAAGGAAGTGAAGAATGACAAGAGTACATCAATGTAAGTCACCCTGGAAAAAAATGAAGTTGAAGAGTACGGAAGATAGTAAGAATGGTTGGAGGGAAATGAGAACTTGAGAAAGAAATGATTGATTTGTGGAGAAATTCAGTATTCATTGAAATTACAAGCAAAGGTGTCAACATTATGAGTGCAGGGGAAATCTCCTGTTAAAAATAATGCGCAGGAGAAATTATTACACTGAAAGCCTGTTTGAGACGGAGGACTTATGTATTAGCATGCCAGAAGAAGAAATGGAAGTCGATACAGGGCCTATAAAGGAATCAGTATTAAGAGAGTTAACAGAGATTTGAAAGATTTGCCAGAAGTAAATCAGACCACATAGATAACATCTCTTCACAGTTTCTGAAATCTCTAGAGAAAATGGCAACCCAACAACTATTCAAGATTGTGTGTGAACCAGTGAGACTGAGGATATGCAACTCGACTTCCAAAAAATATTAGCCACACAGTTCTGATGACAGCAAAGACAGGCAAGTGCGATATTTATCGCTCATTTAGCTTGTTAGCTGGTGCTTGTAAGTCACTTACAAAAATAATAGATAGAACACTGGAAAAAACTGAGGATATTTTAGGTGGCAGTTAGTTTGGCTTTAGGAAAACAAAAAAAATGGAGTTAGTTCTGATGTGGCGCTTGTAATGGAATTAATCGAATTAGTGACACACTCATAGCATAAGACCTTCTAGATCTAGGACAAACTTCAACAGTGTAAAATTTCTAATTTATTTATGTGAAACATATAATTACATGCATTGCAATTGGTAGTAAAATACAACAGTATACAATCAAATTTTACTTTATAATAGGAACTTAAGTCTGTAGCAGAGTCCAATTTATTTGACATAACAATACTTTAGATTTTAGTTTCTACAGTTGGCTATAGAAGCACTGGTCAATGAGTCACGAATTTAGTTTTTTTTCTGAATGTCACTAGAGTTACTACCTTCAGTTCATTTGGCAGTGCATTGATGTATTGTGCTGGTAGAATATGTTCGAAATTCACACAAAAATATGTGTAAGCTATAGGGAAAAACGTGTAATATAAAATTTGTACATGACCCAAGATGGGAGAATGAGAATGAACGAATAAGATTGTAAGACAGGGATGCAGCCTTTCTTCTTATTGTTCAATCTGTACTTCTAACAAGCAATGATGGAAATATAGAATAAGTTCAGGAACGGAATTAAGCCATAATAGAATGATATCACCGATAAGATTCACTGATTGGTAGATCCATTAGGTATGTTCTATCTCACTTTTAATTTTCTAGTGAAAATCACTCATTTCTCTCGTTCTTTCCACTAGAAAATGTAAACTCACATCAAACCTACTAAATGGATCTCCTATAATGCACTCTTCTGGTCTAACTCACTTAAAAAGTTTATGAGCATGAGTGTATATTATTTCTTTACATTAAATATTATAATTATTTATAGAGTATATTAAATTAGTTTTTATATCTTTTAATTTTCCAGAGAGTGGGAGGTTACTGGCAGAAATTCCATGATGAATAAAGTTTAAAACATCATATGTAATTAACACATGTTTTTTCTTCAAATAATATAAACCAAATACCCCTTAACAAATTATCTAAATTTTTCTGAGAATTATTGTAATTAATAAATTCAATACAAACTTTAACTTTAGCCCTAAGTTTTGTACAATTTCAAAGTCAGAACTACTTGGAAGACATTATATATTTTAAGAGGAAATTTCATTAGCAAAAAAAAAATTATTTTATAGTTAATGGCGTTGTTTCAGTTCTATAAATTGTAATTTTAAATATCATTACTAAATTTCTTTATCACTTTAGTTTCTTATTTAATATATATTTTAAAGACCACGACAGTCAAAAATGAAGTTATTTTTATTTATCATACATTGATGGTTCTAAGTAAAATAGGAACTTTCGCTCTGTTCCACTTCGAAATCATTTTTGTATTTTTCTATAATTCGAGTTTATTTAAATTTTGTTCTTCTCTGTGTTAATTAATTCATTAACTAAATTTTATCGTCTTTTATTTCTAATTATCTTGGAATTACTGGATTTTTGATTCCTCTCTAAGAATTTAACTATTTAATTAAATAATTGAGTTGTTCATAACTTTTGTTTAAATTATTAGTATAATTTATAACATCTATAAGATAATTAAAGTGTAAATGTACTATTTCTTTATATTGAGAGTCTTTAAATTCATATAAGATATCGTTTATTATTAATTCAACTGTAGTTACAAGAATAACTTTTTTAGAATAAGAATAGTAAAAGTATTGTCTGTGGACCTACTACTATTTTAATTTGTCAGCTCTTCACACTTCAAAAACATTTTTGTGCCTCTTGTCTAGAAGTAGCAATATATAATAATCCAATTTCTATTTTTGATTTTACATTGTTGACAAAATTGTAAAGAGTTCCTGTATGGATAGAAAGATGGTTAAATTTTTCTTCTGTTGATTTTAATTGTTCTTGTAGCGCTTTTTTCCTAATTGGGTTGTTTTGAATTGAGTATGTTTCTTAGACAAAAATATTTTATATTAGCAAGTAATTTTCTTACTTGTTTACTATATTTATTGTTAATCGTATTGATCCAGTATAACCTTCAACTGATAAATTTATCCACGTTTTCGATGTAAACAACATTTGTTAGAATTTAATAATTTTTTTAACAACTGGGTTTTTTATATAAAACATTTCAATAACATTTTATTATTTCGAATTCAATATTATTTTTAATTCAAATGTTTTATATTTCTGTTAATGATTGCAAAACATTCTTTTCATTTTACGTTTTTTGCAGGCCTGTATATTTTTACAGACCTGAATGGGTTTTGTCTCATTTCCATAATTTATTTGCATCTGTATATTTATTTCAGTGTCTGAATTTGGTTTTGATGTAGAACTTAAATCACTGGTTTTTTAGTACTTGAATTATCAAATGATTTTAAATTTCCATGAGAATATATCGTTAAATATTGTTCATAAGCAGAAATCAAAATGTTGATATAATATGCCTGATTGATGAATGACACACACACACACACACATAAAACAGCTACACAATGAAATAAACAACTTACACCCAAAAAGTATCTTTACATTAGAAATAGAAAAACAATACACTAGATTTTCTAAATCTCACTATACATAAGCAAACAACATGCACAACTTCACAATATTCAGGAAACTGACAATCACAAGAAGCACTATTCACAACCTATCAAACCACCCATTAACACAAAAGCAAACAAACTTCATATTCATTCTCCACAGATTGAACTGAACACCCATGAACAAAGAGAACTATACATAAGAACTAAACACAATAAAACAAATAGCAGTAGAAAATGGTTATACTATCCACATGGAAGATAAGTTAAAACAAACGATATGTAAACAGTACAAAAATGAGCATACCACACATACACAAATCCTCACCCAGCACAGAACAACACAAACACCACAAACCACAAACAATGATGGCACACAAGACACAACTGAGCAACAGTACACAGATAAGGATCCTGTAGAGGTTCATATGGATTAAGATGAGACTTGGTATATGGAAATTGATGAAAATGTGACAAAATATCACACAAATTTATTTGACATTTTGGTTCACAAAATTGGTCACTCATTAGGTTTATACCATTCACATATTCAAGGATTAATAATGTGTTCATTATGTAATGGTTCACATTTAGAATTATTTCAAGATGCTATTGGTGGTACGCAAAGTTTATAGGGTAAGAAATTATCAGCACAAATGACTATACAAAAATCTACATGAGTTATACTTATATTTAATTTAAGTAATTGAGAATTAATTAATTAATAAATAATTTGGATGAATGAGAAATTAATAAATTTTATCACTTATTCATTGTCATTGGAGTCCTATATATCTTTTATCAGATGGTGATATGAATTCACATTTAATAACTAATTGGTTAAAAATTACAATTAATTTTCAAAAATTATGCATATGTTACAAAGCAATTTCAGTTTCACAGAAAAGAAAATAATTTGGACAGAAATGTATGTAGTAAAAATTTATACCACAAGAAGTTGTGTTATGCTATGAACAAAGTCTGTAGAATGTTTCACTTTTCTATCTCCAATAGTTCAGGGGAAAATGATCCTTATACACCGAGAAATCGAAATTCTGGGAAGTGCACATAAGAGATTTTAATAGGATCTACATTATAAACTAGTTCCTAAATGTTGATTGTAACCATACATTTGGTCCTCTTGCTCTTCTTGTACATGTTTCCTTTTTATCTGATGTTTCTGGCATGCCCTTTGGCCTACATCCTTCACAGACCAGAACAAGCAGGACACTGAGCATCTATCTTCTTCAATAGCTCCTCAGTGAAGCAACCTGCAACAAACCCTAGTCCAGTAAGGGTACTTATTCGTCCAACGTTACCATCATTAAACACCAGATGTGCATCATATGGAGCAATTTTAACAACAGTAGATGAGCTAAACATTGTTTGCGGCCATTCTTCCAAATGAGACTGTTGAAGCCCTCATTAGGGTTTTGTGTTCCACTGTGGGTACATTTCTTTAACAAATCTGGAAGAGCTATAAACTGGAATGTTTGCTTTATGGTGTTTAAGACTGCTCCTGGAAGACTGTTTTTATGTGAATGGGTTTTGTTTTCTGATTTTGCCTGCTTATATTTGTACCAGGAGGATTTATCACACAGTTCATGTACTGGCTTTTCATCTGTTGACAACCTGTCAAAAATTGGTGCCCACACTGCCTTCTGCATTGCCTTATTACTTTGTCATAATATATTAGCAAATTCTGGATATCTTTGTCAGTCAGGCGTTATGGCCTGTCCAGTGGCTTTCCATGTTTGAGTATTATGCCTTTTTACATTAGTCTCAGTTTCAGAAGTCTCCCACCCATCCTCTTTGAGTGTGCCCCACACACTGTAGCTTGTCAGTATTGCATCCATTTCCATATGGCAAGAAATTTGAAAGCAACAGAATCTCCATTACCACGATATTTCACATATTTAACTCAATACCTCGTTTCGCTTCATGTCACCACTAGAATCGTCATAATCCTTGCTGCAAATTATTCTTTGTTTTATTTGCCATTATCTCCCTTCATCTTTGTTGTCTAGCGTCTTCATCTGCGCTCAAATGGAGCAATACTTTGACATCACCTGTAAATCCAAAACTTTTCCTGTGTCTGCACTTATAACTGATGACACACTGAGAAGGGAGATGTGGCTCCTTTTCATACATGTGCCATCACATGAAACACATAGATATCTGTAGAAGGAAAGGGTCATTTACTCCTACCTTAATGTCTCTGTTGAATAAATCTGCCTCTTTCACTGATGCTGACAAACTGCTATTGCATTCTGTTTCCAAGGCGATCATAAGATAATCGTTTAGTGTTGAGTATGGGGCAGACGGAGACAGCATATTCACTATTGCACAAAACAAATTGCTACCTTCGCCTCCAGCACCAACACATCTCATTCCATAGCAGACTCTTATGTTGGTTTCATTTACTCAATTCTCAGCAGTTGCTCTTTTGAATTGAATGTCAGTTTGACAGCTGTTACAAAACAAGTTCATATAGCACAAAATACCATGTCTGACATTTCTGTCATACAATCTTAAAGATTTATTGCCACAGTTACCACATCCACACGAATTTCTAATAACAGAAAACACAGCTTCTATATCAAATACCCTAAAACCACTATTCAATTAGATTTTATTGGACTGAAACTCTACACCAGTTCCAAGTTTCTTCTGTGAACTGCACATCGTCCTAGCTTCAGAATTATCTTCCGCTTAATTATGTTGACTCACTTGTAGAAACGGTTTATTCACACGCAAATGGCGAGCTTTAGCCAATTTATTAAACACTTAACCAATATATCTTTGCATTTTAAAAGATAAATCATACAAAAAATGCTTTTACAGATTCGTAATTTTTCACACTAACAGCAGAATTGAAATGTTTATATTTCTGCACCACAGACAATAATATCTGCCGAAGATAGCTAGCGGAAGGCAAAGAAAACACGACGTAAACGGGTCCACAGCGTTCTATACTCTTCCGATGGTTTTATGAGAGCAGGAAGTAACAAAACAAAGCAAACAAGAATAGTGTCGCCAAGAAAAGTAGGCGTGGCGCTGTGCAGTGATTGAAGCAATATAATTTTTTTTTATCATTTGTGGATCGAATTAATCTGAGACAGTATTTCTCACAAGCTACAGAACTATCTGGTATAAAAAAAAAATAATTAGTTATCATTTTTGACCAATTTTGCGTACGTACCCCATTAATTATCTTCAAAAAATGCTTTGTTGCATTATTTTTTGTGCCATTCGGCATTGTAATATCGTAGACTTTGTACTTCTACAAGCACCGACAATTAGGAGCTCAGCTTTCTCTGCTTAGTCACAGTATCCATAAGACAAAAGACAACGTAGCCAAGGTACGAGCAGCTTATCTAGACTTCCAGAAAATGCTCGATATAGGTCCGGACCAATAAAGAAAATCCGTCTTTCTCAAGTTGAAAATATATTTACCAAGATATTAGCTCAAAAATCCTAGGAACAGTCAGTTTCCAATTCCGCACACGAACTGAGCAAGAGTGTGCTTATAGTGTCCTAGGAATGTGATTTGATTGAGGACATTCTGGCACCCGTAATTATGAAGGTAATTTTTGATGGGAACAAAAGATATATGCTGTTGATCAATCACACAGTTTTTAGCACATCGATGTTGTTCGTATGCACAGTAATTGACGTAATTGGCATTTGGCAATGTTACATAAGAAAGATTTAGATTATCATGTCTCGGTGCAAAGATAGGAATATCATGAACCTTTATGGCAGAATAAAACTGTGTGCTGGACAGAAACTCGAACTCAGGACTTTTGGGTTTCGCGGGCATATGCAAAGGCTAAGCCATGTTTCTGCAAAATCCTTTCTTCCAGGAGTGATAGTAGGTACTGGCGGAATTAAAGCTGTGAGGACGGTTATTTAGTCTTGCTTGGGAAGCTCAGTCGGTTGAGCACTTTCCAGCACAAGGCAAAGGTCGTGAGTTCGAGTCTTCAGTTTTAATCTGCCAGGAAGTTTCACATCAGGGCACACTTCACTGCAGAGTGAAAATTTCATTCTGGCAGGAATATCACCACGAAAAAAATTAAATGTTTATTATTATAAAGTCTGTTCCTACAGACACAGACATGCATGCTTGTCTGAAGAAACACACGTTGGTGATGATCTGCGGATGTAGTAATATTACCAGTTTAAGTCACAATTGCAAATATTCTGACATCAGCTGCATTAGGCATGAAATTACACCTATCGGCGATACATGAAATTTGGCCAGACCGGGGCTCGAGCTCGATTTCTCCCCTTATTGGGAGCGGTCACCTTAAGCATCTCAACTACCTGTGCATTCTGGCAGGATTGATCCAGACGCCAATATACCAAAGTTTTTTTCTGCGTTCCCTCTACATGGTTAATGAAACAAACATGTTCAGCGTTACTGCTATCGTTGTTTTCACGTGTATGATGTAATACTTCTCATTTTGTCTGGCCCCTGAGGCTTGCTTGCGTGTCTGAAGGAACAGACATTGGTGAAGATCTGCATGTGTAGTAATATTAGGAAATTTTGTCGTAACTGCGAAAAGCAACTGGAATCACTCAACAGAGGAAAGTCGACTGGACCTGACGGGATACCAATTCGATTCTACACAGAGTACACGAAAGAACTTGCCCCCCCCCCCCCCCCCCCTCTAACAGCCGTGTACCACAAGTCTCTAGAGGAACGGAAGGGTCGTCGAGCAGATGCGCAAAACTATAGACCTATATCTCTGACGTCGATCTGTTGTAGAATTTTAGAACATGCTGTTTGCTCGAGTATCATGTCGTTTTTGGAAACCCAGAATCTACCCTGTAGGAATCAACATGGATTAGCGATCGTGCGAGACCCAACTCACTTTATTTGTTCACGAGACCCAGAAAATATTAGATACAGGCTCCCAGGTAGATGCTATTTTTCTTGACTTCCGGAAGGCGTTCGATACAGTTCCGCACTGTCGCCTCATAAACAAAATAAGAGCCTACGGAACATCAGACCAGCTGTGAGGCTGGATTGAAGAGTTTTTAGCAAACAGAACACAGCATGTTGTTATCAATGGAGAGACGTCTACAGACGTTAAAGTAACCTCTGGTGTGCCACAGGGGAGTGTTATGGGACCATTGCTTTTCACAATATATATAACTGACCTAATAGATAGTGTCATACGTTCCATGCGGCTTTTCGCTGATGATGCTGTAGTATACAGAGAAGTTGCAGCATTAGAAAATTGTAACGAAATGCAGGAAGATCTGCAGCGGATAGGCAATTGGTGCAGGGAGTGGCAACTGACCCTTAACATAGACAAATGTAATGTATTGCGAATACATAGACAGAAGGATCCTTTATTGTATGATTATATGATAGCGGAACAAACACTGGTAGCAGTTACTTCTGTAAAATATCTGGGAGTATGCGTGCGGAACGATTTGAAGTGGAATGATCATATAAAATTAAATGTTGGTAAGGCGGGTACCAGGTTGAGATTCATTGGGAGAGTCCTTAGAAAATGTAGCCCATCAACAAAGGAGGTGGCTTACAAAACACTCGTTCGACCTATACTTGAGTATTTCTCATCAGTGTGGGATCCGTACCAGATCGGGTTGACGGAGGAGATAGAGAAGATCCAAAGAAGAGCGGCGCGTTTCGTCACAGGGTTATTTGGTAACCGTGATAGCGTTACGGAGATGTTTAACAAACTCAAGTGGCAGACTCTGCAAGAGAGGCGCTCTGCATCGCGGTGTAGCTTGCTCGCCAGGTTTCGAGAGGGTGCGTTTCTGGATGAGGTATCGAATATATTGCTTCCCCCTACTTATACCTCCCGAGGAGATCACGAATGTAAAATTAGAGAGATTAGAGCGCGCACGGAAGCTTTCAGACAGTCGTTCCTCCCGCGAACCATACGAGACTGGAACATGAAAGAGAGGTAATGACAGTGTCACGTAAAGTGCCCTCTGCCACTCACCGTTGGGTGGCTTGCGGAGTATAAATGTAGATGTAGATGTATTTTTTGCTTTCAACTGCCCTTTGGCATATGGCAGTTTGGATTGGTCCCCGGAAGTGTGGACTGACAACCAACATGGTCAGGGCGGCCGCTCGGGAAGAGGGAAAGATCCGGGTTCGAGCCCTAGTCAGGTACATTTCTTATACATCTGATGTCAAAAATGTTTGCAGTAGCAACAAAATGTCATGAAAAGTAATGTAATGTAGGTAAAGAGAAGAAAAGTTCGATATCGTTTCATTATAGGATTGGGTGTTAGGCACAGGCAATGTATTTTACTATCTAGCACCCTTAGAGCAGTGAGGTTTACCAACAACAAGGTCGCTTACGACATAACAGTTCTAGTGCTTTTATAGTACTGATCGCCGTTCTAGGACACGATTAGACTTCTAAAAATCGTCGCTCTTCGAAGGCCTACTTTCCTATCACCTTGCTTTCGAAATTTCCGATCTAGTATACTACAAGAGCCGACTGCGCTACGTATAAGCATAGCACCTGTTCCATGAAAAGTCATTTGCCCTCAAACAAGACATACGACAAGGGGCGATGGAGATAGCTGAGCGTCGAGAATACATCGAAACGGTGCTCATGGGAAGCTTTCCAGCACTAGATTATATGTGGCCCAAAGCTGTAATGACGATATGCTTGAGCTCAGTATTTCAGAATCGCAATGCGTTTCCTGAATACCTAGTTGGAGAACGGATTCTTCCCCTTAAGGGTGCAGGGTGAACTGTCCTCAGAACACCAGTTTTTTCCGAACTGAGAAAGTTATGTTCTTGGTCATCTGCTGTAGCGAATTTGTTAATCTGTCCACAGAGTTCTCGGCATACGATGGTCATGCACTGCTATTTACCTGCAATATAAGTATCGAGCGTATGTATAGAATTTTACAGACTGCCTATGACAACGTGGTATCGTGGATAGCCCGATGGAATAAAATGGATGCAAGCATCACGACCGAACGTGGTAGCCACATCAAGTTACAACAGACGACATAGCAATCTGTTCCGTGAATAAGATAAATCCAGCTGTTTCTCAGCATAATCACTTAATATGTCCCAAATGGAAGACCGCTGCAGCAGAGGCGAAGTAACGTATGAAAGACGTAGCAAGGAGAAGATAAACAGTGGAATACCACAGCAGAGAAGCCACTCTTGACGCAAAAGTGTCTAGTACGAAACACTGGTGAAAGTGAAGTCAACATACAGACAGGACCTCGCTCGGTGTAAGATTTCCTTTCTTAGGTGTGTAGCAGTAGTCTTCGGCTCACAGGTAACACGATCGATACGTCAGCAGCCTGCAGCGGATGCTAAGTGGAGCTCTCGCGGATTTCCCGACACTGGAACTCCAACATGTATCCTACACTCCTTTCCATCGAGAATCACTCTGATTACTGACAGGTGACTCCAAAGAGAAATCTAAAAACGTCCGATTAGGACAAACGCAACATTGGCGCCAGGTAGTAACGCAACTAGTGCTCTTTAACTGCTGGTGGCCTGAACACATTAACTCCAGATCAGGTTGTTTTATGTGTTTCGGATCGACATAATTGAAGACTGACAAGAGTAACGGCACTAGTACCAGCCATTCTGCACGTCTCAACGCACAGTCTCTGGTGCTCAGCCTTCACAGAACGACCAGACCCAAGGAATCACGAGCAAAAATGTCGAAGAGTTTTACTTCAAGGAGAGAGTAACACTCAGAATCGTTGCTGTGACGTACACGTTTACGCATAATATCTACGAATAATGCACAAAATATCCACGGTTCCCACGGGCAGGAGCTGTTAGTGTCGATATAAGTATACTAGTGCTAAACCACATTAAGGAACATTAATTCAGTTGAATCTGGTAGTATGATATCATCTTTAGAAGAAGATAAGACTGAATATTTTATTGAATGTTGGTGTACTGAAACGTCAGTATCAAATTTTCGATTGGTTACGAATCGTTTTTCAGTTGCGATACTTCTACAGCACACAAGATCTTCACGTAGAGACAATGACAGTGGGTAATTGTTCGGGTCAAATCTTGACGTGAAACTATTCCTCTGCATTAAGCACTAGTTCCTGGTTAAATAAATATGTCAGTCAAATGAAACGAGACAGAGGCAGCAGAGACAGCAGTAAGTAAACTGTTTATTACTCGTACTTCAAAAGTAATCGCCAGAAATATAAATAAACTTTCCCTGGCTTGAGGAAGGATTTTGGGTGACTTCATGGAAAAATGTTTTAACCATGATCATACTCGGGTGTTCACCTCTTCGTCCGCAACAAATCAAAGGTCACGAATGTCTTTCTTCAGTGCTAAAAAAGTATGTGAAGAGATCGGGGCTGTATGGAGCAAGTGTAAGGGCTTCGCAGCGATACTTATGCAGCTTCCACGAAACAAGCGACATGTCGGAGCCCTGAAAAAATACATTCATGGCTGCCTGTTCGGTTGTCTCTACGGATGCAGATGTGCAAGCCTGTGTACAAGCACGACCGCTAGGCAAGCGCAAACATGTTTCCAAGAAGGCTTTGACCATCTTGTCTAACAGGGGAATATATGTCTTCACATTTATGGCGATTACTTCTAAAATAATAAACGGTTTATTTACTTTTTTCCATCTGTCTCGTTTTCGTTTAACTGCACTTGATAGTGAATAATGCACACTATCATTCCAGAGACGCGGTGCTAGTTCGCTGGAGACCTTTAAGACAATGCCAATGCTCTTCGTATGTGCTGAACACCATGTGAATCTGTAGTCTTCTGAAAAATGCTGGGTTATCAGATACTTGTTTCAGAGGAAATGAGATACTTGGGATAGGCAGGCTACTGCCAAAGAACTTTAATGTTCAAATCAAACTTTGGGTTGATTAATGCATTCGTAAACATAAACACAGTTCAAAGATTAGGTCTTAGGTATGTTCCGACCTCTGCATGGGAGGCATTATGAGGAGCGATCTATGAGCGCGGGACATGTGATTAGCATGTCACGAATCCACGCAGCTGTTCTTACCAGTAGGCGAATCTTAATGATATCGGTGCTTCTTCATTCAGCACGTACTCAACTTAGTTTACAAGTAAATCCAGTTACAGAGACCATTATGTCATAAAACATCAGAGCAGGTACCGCGAATCGGATCCTGCGTCCTCCATACTGACAGCAGCAACGCTAACAACTCACCTATGGAGGAGGTCATGATTTTATTTCCTACAGTACACTCTTCTAATTTTTTACTAACAAGACTTCTAAAGAATTATTGACATAAGTGTCAAAGATCGTGTTATGAAGTCGCCGAAATGATTTAAAGTTATACATGTTGAGAATACCCATTCTGGTAGTTACTCGTTATTCATGTGTAAACTATAGAGCTTATACTGTGTAACTGGCATCATAAAGATGTAATAATGGTAATGAATATCCATTTCTACGCAAGCATGCAAAATCTAGAAATGGCAACTTGTGGAAAGCAATGAGAACCATAGTAAAAAAAAAATAAACAAAACCTTGCGAGTCTGGGATTGAGATAATTCTGAGTTATTTTCAGACTTCAGTTTTATACCATCTGTCATACTTAAATATAAACTTTTTAACGGAACTTCTGGTGCAACACAGCAGTTACGCCAACAAGGCTGCAAAATTGCCCATAAAATCGCCTATAAACGTTATTTATACGATTCTCTGACCACGAATATGGTGTTTCTCAGCCGCAGTGGAAGCTGAATGAAAAGACTGCAATACCTGTCTCCCATCAGTAGCTCAGTTAGAAAAAAAATATTTATTTTATACAACAGACTGCCACTTTGCTATTAACTTAAAGGTCTGTCCTTTGTTGTTGACAGAACAACGTATTTTTAGTCTTTAACTTCAGACTTGACTAATCAAAACGTCGGTTATGTTTTATTACTTTGTTGGACATATTTTGTATCTGTTGAATGCCCGTCGTTGCCTGGGAATGTATTTATGACAATTTATTTAGCCTGTCATCAGCTCTATTCTCTATGATCTCTTCCTCCCTATCTCTCTTCGTCCAATTTCTTCCTCTTCCCGTCCCCTATTTCCAACTCTCTGTCACTTCCCTTTTCTTGTCCATCTCTCCCTTTCTTTGAGACGTACAATGATGTAATAGTGTAGGTGCATTCAACGAGACATGCGAATATTCTTTGCCAAATGTGTTGCGAATAGCGTTTGCATCAAAGAAGAAACAAATGTAAATGTCCAGCACGATACGGCAGTTTTTCACGTATCTCAGTGTTCATGACGTAATATTTCGTGAATTTTGTGTGGCACAATGATCTAATTTGCACGTATATTAAGTGCTACATGTGAACACTTTCTGCAAAACGTGTCGTGAATACAGTTAGTTGAAATGGAATTATAAATTTAAACGTTATGCATGATGGGAAATTGAAGACAGAAAATGTAGTAAGCGATAAGCGTTTTCATCACTTTGTGGAGGTTGTACGAGAGAAAAAGTTCTTTAAGATTTAAAATAATGTGTAAAATTTGTTGCAAGTCACTAAAGGCCCTCATTCTCAAATGCTGGATGAATAAGATCTAGACATTCGTGTGTCGTGGCATAAAAATCTTTTTCAACCCCACCCATACCGCTTTGATAAGTAGACGGTTCTTATCTCTGCAACGATTGTTTCAGAACAGTAAGTGATACGTGTCAAGTTTGGTTTTGGAGTAGATGTCGAACAAGCAAAGATATATATTCTAATATATACGAATATCTTCTTTCCGTGCTCAAATTATGGTGAAATGTAGTCTATATGGTGGCCCTAGCTACACTGAAGTTACCAGTGAAAATCCCACAAAATCCGCCAAACAATTTTGGAGATTAGTATTTTTAGACCGACGGACCAGAAAATGTAAGTAAACCTTACATCTCAATCCATATTTTTTTCGTGATGCGATTTTAATGAACTAAAAGCCTTTACGGTGCCCAAACAATGCTCAAGTTACCTGCGAAAAGCTCGAGAAAATTCGCGAGATAGTTTTCTGAAAATTGACCTGTTCAATGACAGAGAGAGAAGATGGTATTAGAGATTTTTTATTAGCAGAGTTTTGCGTATAGGTTAAATGGTTGAGCACATGTTATTAGCATTCAAATATTTCGCAAGATGGAACTTCTGCTTCTGAAATATGGAAGAGGTAAGGCAACTACCTAACTGAATGTGGTTAAATGACATATGGAGACATAGGAGTTACCCCGAAGCTTCTAGGTGAAAATCTAAATTCGTCGATATATATAAAAATGTTAATCAGTTACATGTTGTATAAATGATCTGAACCACTCTTTTAAGGAAATGATGTGAGATGAGTCAGTAATAGGAAATGTACACAAGCTTGCTGTTAACATTATTGAACAAATGGCCCTAAGCACTGTGGGACTTAACATCTGAGGTCATCAGTCCCCAAGACAGAACTACTTAAACCTAACCAACCTAAGGACATCAAACACATGCATGCCTGAGTCATGATTCGAGCCTGGGACCGTTGGAGCAGCGCGGTTCCAGACTGAAGCGCCTAGAAGCGCTCGGCCACATCGGACGGCCTATTATTCAACACTGTGTTATAGTTGTGGATATCACTATTTTTCTCAAATTATGAGGGATTAATTATGACTAATTCCACTAACGAGTATATGTAGTACAACAGTGCAGTTGAAGAGGCACCTGCTACTTAAAAACATATATTAGTTTTACTCCCCTCTTTTGTACGATCAAAATTTTCTTCTGAAACGTCCACTTAGAACAATTATATAAGACTGGTCTATGTGAAACGTCCTCTTTGAACAATTATACACGACTGTGCTTAAACTGACACACAATATCTTTAGCGCAACGCAGTCTGACATCCAAAAATCCCTACAAAAGAATGGCCCTGACTAGCATTAACCTATACGTTTCACAAATCACTTACCTCACAAAAATCTTCGTTACTCAAGCTACTGCAATACAGCGAGCGCCACTACTGCCAGCTAAATAAAAGATTCAAACTACTGAAGGCACTAACAACTGATAGGCATAGTTAGCAAATGAAAGATTTTAATAGAGAACAAACAATGTATTTACCTCACTAGTCATAATATATATAGCAGTTCATGACACCAATTTTTACAAATTTCAAAACTCCGCCATCTCTCTCCCCACGTCCACCACTGCTGGCGGCTCACCTCCAACTGCGCAACGCTACGCGCTGTTAGCATCCAGCTGCCGCTGCCCGACACTACAATGGCAGACAACAATGCAAACTAAACACAGACTGCGCACAGCACAGCCAGTGATTTTTCATACCGAGCGCTAAGCGGCGTTACCAATAAGAAAACCTAAACAGCCTACTTACATAGCCCCCATGCTCCCCACAAAAAAAATTACAAATTGTTTTGGGCAGTGGCCAATACAGATTTGAAAATTTTTTTCATAATTACAATAACAAAGAAATGAAATGCACACACTTATCGATACAATGTTGGTCAAAAGCTAAAATTTTCTCACAGTCCATAAAGACAGTCATGATCATTCATCAAAGTAAAATTGCAGTGTTTTTCTCAAAGTCTGAGTAGTAAAAGAAAATGCACATGGAAGTAGTGTATTTCCATGCAGTCTTGAAGAAGTAGTGTTGTCCTTCCAACGGAAAGACAGTGCTGACTCTTGATATGCAGACAGGTAATGGGCCACAACAGAGCAAACACACAGCAGAGTCAGTCGAAGTTTTAAAGAATATTGGTACGTAGGTCGTCACAGAGTAGACCCATTGTAGTCCTGGTACAGATTACGGTATTGGTGGGCCACCAGAGGTGCAGACCCACTGCAGTCCTTGTAGAAATAATGGTATTGGTGGGTCATCAAAGGTGTAGACCCACTGTAGTCCTTGTAGAGATGGCCAACTGCCATCTGTTTGACTGTGCAGGCGCACAATCACCATTGAAGAGTCTTGCGGATAATATAGCAAGTCCATAACTACCACTTGTGCACTCACAAAAATTGTTTTTGAAATGTCCTTAGAACCAGCAATGCTTTTATCCAGTCCCTTACTGAATTATTAACACACGTGCAAACACTATCAGTCCCTACTTCTCACATATTGTCCATATACAAAGACCAACAGAAACGTGTGCAGCGAAATGTAATTTACAAGTTACTTAATTTGATGAACTGGTGTCAATTACAATTTTATAACATAAGAATGCAATAACAAAGGTACAAAATACATCTTTAAAGAACATAACAATACAGATAACATTAGCAGTAGTACAGGCTTTTCAAAAGAATCGAAATAGCAAATACATCAGTGTTACGAAAATTACGACATAAGTACATACATAAAAGATCAGAATAACTTTTGAAACATCAACTTCACACATGAGCATTAGAACAAAACAGAATAAATAATGTGTCAACATCTTTACAAAGTAAATAACATGTTATTAATGCAAATTATATTTGAGGATAACAGTTGTCCTCATCATAGTGAATGTAGCTTAGTATTAGAAGAGAAAAAATTCTATGAAACAGTACACAGAGACAGGAAGAAAACAAATACACAAGGGTACACAAACACATAGTGGGATACACAAAAGGAAAGGACAGGGTTTGTTTTCAGGGTAACATTTGGTACTGCAGTTCAACCCAAAACTTCATTCTGTATGTCTTTCGTCGTATCTCAACATTTGTTTCCTCCAAAAAAATCCTATCCAAGCATGCTTTCTGTATTCTTCACATACTCTTTCAAAAATAGTTTTTCTCCACTGTACACTACTTTTTGGCGAAACAATTTTCTTATAGCTTCTCAATGCTTTTCTTCCAATTCATCATAGTTAGATTCTTATATAGTCTACACCCTCTTAAACTAACTTACATCTACTGAGCTCAGATGCTTAACTGAGGGATGAGGCAATGCAGCAGCACAAAACAATTTACACAAACAGCAATGTTAAAAAATGGAAATTGGCAAAAAAAGGCAGCAATATTACAACTAATATAAGGCAATGCGCAGCAAACAAGAAAAATAAATCAGTAATAAAATTGGCTTAACCTAGTAATACAAAGTGACATTCAGTAGCACTATGCCTGGCACATAGCAGCAGCAGCAAATGCTATAAATTATACCTAAACATGAAAAGCTCAAGCAGAAAAAATATTACGCTAAAGACAACAATGCAGATAAGGGAAATGTATATTCACATCTTAATGTCTATATAATTAAAATGGTGCACCACTACTTATTCAATGAAATAAATTACCAAGTACTTGAAAAGAAAATTATATATATACAGTTACTGTTATTAGTCGCTTCTTATTGCTCTTTCCATTCCAAGAGCTCCTTTTTCGCAGAATGTGGATCATAAAATAATTATTTAATAGATCTGTCGACAGAAAGTGTTCACATAAGCAAATGCATTTAATTTTATAAAACCAAAGCTGCAACACAGCTGGAAAACAGATATCAAATGAAATAAGCAACTATGGACAAAGCATAAAAATATCATTCAATAGTCATGTGACATTTTATAAGTTAGTAGAATTCTCTCAACTTTCGTAGAAAGACGTTTGTTATAATCAGGTGTCAGATGTAAGTATCTTTCTCAGTAATGAGCGTGTCGTATTTGCGGTGCTTTCTACAAAGGAATGTCAATAGAGAGGATAATGCCTTTTTTTTTTTTACCTGTGCCTCTGAAAGGCACACACTAATGGCTTTCTTTTGTCAGGTGGTTGTCGCGCAGCTGGGTGCCCACGACGCATTACGTGCAGGTGGTCACTTAACTGTCTTAACGAAATATTTACGACACCTGTTTCCGCTACAGTGGCAGTCTCATGTAAAAAATTTCACAGGTCAAGAATTTGCGTTACACATCTGTAGAAACAAAATTCGATTAATATAACAGTGTCCAAAAATTTTTGGCGGCCTTGTGATACATTCACGCGTATACACACATTTCATAACTCTTAAAGTACGATTCTTGGTTTCCAACATCCTTTTTCACAAACCAGAGTCCCTAACCACTACTCATTATTCCTTACCTTATTACACATATGTATATTCGTCGACACTTCTTCAATATGTCATCATAACAGATACGTAGCATAACCAAATAACTCATATAGCATCAGCTTAAGCATACTTCAGCAGCATAATTCACATCGTCGTCGTAATAATAACATCATAACACCACAGTCAAATTCTCAAAATCTCCGTAGCTTCCTCCAATAATTTCAAAACCTAAAAAAAAAAAATCTCTGCTCATGTCAAAAGTGTCATCTGCCTCAAACGTACTTTAAAAATCATGATCTCATACCAAATACATCATTCAAAGCTCTCATAATATCACAATGGTTCCGAAAAAATATGAACAGTTCACAAAATACAACTTCGTAAGTGTGAAGTTATCCAATGGTGTAATTACGTAAACATCTGTCACTGATGTAGTAAAGTAAATGTTTGTCTCTCTCAGTTAAATGATCAGATAGCTGTGTAATTTATGTGTTAGAGAAATATGGTACCGATGTGTAAAGTTGTATAAACAAATACCATATTAGCTAGGGCTCCTTGTGCTTGCCAAACACATGGTACACAAAGTAAGCGTGTACCCCCCTGAGGATAATGTAATTATATCCTCAGGTGTTACAGATTACAGCAATGGAATGAAATGTATCACGGAAAACTTTCTTTGTAATTCAAATATGTTGAAAAATAAATAGTTTAATGCGTGTCCTGTAGCGCTAAATGTGCGTCTTGCTGTAAGACAATCTCTGTGGAAGTGTCGTAGTTATTGTCCTCCGAAAGCTAAGTTCTGCAGGAGTCAATGTACTTACCTCTACTTACACTTCCTATGTAATGTTACCCCAGAAAATTATTCCATAAAACTTCATTGGGTATAATTATGTAGCAGGAGACTGATTCGTTTATTTCTAAGACAAGCAATTAGACGAGGAGCGAATCCACCGAAGTTTATTGTAACAGAATCTCAGTAACACACATCTTGCACCTCAAATATTCTGCATTATTTACTGGCTCCTGCTCGCATGCTACATCAATTGTTGATATGACTCCATTTGTTTTACAGAGCTGAATATAGTGTGTTTTTCAACATTTAGGAAATGTCAGTTTTACATAGTACCAATTATCAGTTCATTGAATAACAGCATTATCAATCTACTCTGTTGCTTTCTCTCTAGTAGGATTTATTGTAACACTAGAATTGTCTGCTTGGGAATGTTAAGCAGAAATTCACTCACTCGCATATAAGAAATAGGAATGCACTACAAACTTTACTGTATGGAACTTTCATTCTGTATTCTCCACAGTCACTAACATTTTCTATCCTTCCAACAGTGAACTACTCACCATGGCCTTTTGCATTTTGTTTACAAGTGTGATTCACACAGTTGTGTGTAAAGCCGTCAGTCCCATAAAAGTTAAGTTTCTGGGAGAGACTAAAATGATCTACACAATCAAATGCCTTGGAAAGATCACAAAAATATCAACTTGCGATATTTTATTATTTAAGGATTGTAATATTTAGTGAGTATATATACAAATATAATTCTCAGCCGAACAGCCATTCTGGGATCTAAGCTGTGATACGCTAACTAAACTGTTGCTACTTAATTTTGAGACTACTCTTGAGTCCATTACTTTCCCAAACATTTTGGAAAAAAATGCCAACTACAACATTTATTTAAGTCTTTCTTGTCATCTTTATTATAGAGAGGTTTAACAACTGCTGGTTTTAATCATGGAAAATTAGTTGTGCCAGTGTTTATTGTGTATATCACTAAGGGTATTAGTTCTAATTGCTTAAAGTTTTGTTAAATGACATTTTACTACACCTCCTTGCTTTTTCAACTGAACCATTTAAGCCTACTTTTGGTAATTAATTTTGAAAGCGATTGTTAAAAATACATGCAACTTCTGAATTATCAGACATGATCATTTAGATTATTTGTCTGGTTTCTCATACACTAGTAGTCCTGCCAGTTGTTTAACAATATGCAGTGTCGCCCTAACCGCCGTCTGCTTCACGTCTGCTGTGCAGCGAGCTACCTTAATTTAAGTATTATCTGTATTTTTCTTACTTGTCACTTCTTCTTCTGCGTGTTTTTGCTTTTAGGAAGCTTTAATTGTAGAGTGCTATTAAGTGTTCCATAGATCTCGTGTGTGTTTCGAATACAGTCAGAGAGTCCCTTTAGTCAGCCATAGTGCTCGTAGTGCTAGTGTTTGTTTTCAATACCGTCCAGAGACAGGTAGTGCTATTTTCCTTGTTTCTACAAGAAGTGGTTAGCAATCACAGTTTAGTCAATAATCAACCGCCTTTAGTGAATTAGCAGTCTAGTTAAAAGCTGATTAACACTCTATAGTAAATTGATTTCTTAGGATGGCTAGGATGTGTGGCTGCTGTGTACGGACGCAGGAGGAGCTGGCCACTCTTCGCGAACAGCTGAGCGTGTTGATGGCCGCGGTCAGCCGTCTTCAGGCTGCTGCCTCGGAGTGTAGCGGCAGTGGGGAGTCTGGTGCGTCGCATGGTGCATCCCAGGTGTTAGATGCTTCACCCACTGTCCCTGCTGTCGAGACATCTTCGCGGGTACCGGGCGCGGTTGGGCCACCCTCTCCCCAAGGGGAGTGGCGGGTTCAGCGGCGTTCGCGGCGCACGAGGCGGAGGGTCAATGTGGAGGCTGGCCGTGTGGCATCGCCCGCTCTGCCTGTGAGTGGACATGTGGCTGCTCCTTCAGCAAGGTCCGAGCAGGCACACGGGGGGAAGGGTTTATTAGTTATTGGGAGCTCCAACGTTAGGCGGGTGATGGAGCCCCTTAGGGAAATAGCGGAAAGGTCGGGGAAGAAGGCCAGTGTTCACTCTGTCTGCTTGCCGGGGGGTCTCATCCGAGATGTGGAGGAGGCCCTACCGGCGGCGATAGAGAGCACTGGGTGCACCCGACTGCAAATTGTTGCTCATGTCGGCACCAATGACTCTTGCCGTCTGGGTTCAGAGGTCATCCTCAGTTCGTACAGGCGGTTGGCGGAGTTGGTGAAGGTGGAAAGCCTCGCTCGCGGGGTGGAATCAGAGCTAACTATTTGTAGTATCGTTCCGAGAACCGATCGCGGTCCTCTGGTTTGGAGCCGAGTGGAAGGCTTAAACCAGAGGCTCAGACGATTCTGCGGAGAGCTGGGGTGCAAATTTCTCGACCTCCGCTATCGGGTGGAGAAATGTAGGGTCCCCCTGAATAGGTCAGGCGTGCACTACACGCCGGAAGCGGCTACGAGGGTAGCGGAGTACGTGTGGAGTGCACATGGGGTTTTTTTAGGTTAGAGAATTCCCTCCCTAGGCCCGACAAGACGCCTCCTGAGACGCGGCAAGGCAGGAGTAGGCAAAATGCAACAAGGAATAACAATATTAATGTGCTAATAGTAAACTGCAGAAGCGTCTATAGAAAGGTCCCAGAACTGCTCTCATTAATAAACGGTCACAACGCCCATATAGTACTAGGAACAGAAAGTTGGCTGAAACCAGACGTAAACAGTAATGAAATCCTAAACTCTGATTGGAATGTATACCGCAGAGATAGGCTGGACAGTGAAGGGGGAGGCGTGTTTATAGCGATAAGAAGTGCAATAGTATCGAAGGAAATTGACGGAGATTCGAATTGTGAAATGATTTGGGTGAAGGTCACGGTTAAAGCAGGCTCAGACATGGTAATTGGATGTCTCTATAGGCCCCCGGGCTCAGCAGCTGTTGTGGCTCAGCACCTGAAGAATAATTTGGAAAATATTTCGAGTAGATTTCCCCACCATGTTATAGTTCTGGGTGGAGATTTTAATTTGCCGGATATAGACTGGGAGACTCAAACGTTCATAACGGGTGGCAGGGACAAAGAATCCAGTGAAATATTTTTAAGTGCTTTATCTGAAAACTACCTTGAGCAGTTAAACAGAAAACCGACTCGTGGCGATAATATATTAGACCTTCTGGTGACAAACAGACCCGAACTATTTGAATCAGTTAATGCAGAACAGGGAATCAGCGATCATAAAGCAGTTACTGCGTCGATGATTTCAGCCGTAAATAGAAATATTAAAAAAGGTAGGAAGATTTTTCTGTTTAGCAAAAGTGACAAAAAGCAGATTACAGAGTACCTGACGGCTCAACACAAAAGTTTTGTCTCAAGTGCCGATAGTGTTGAGGATCAGTGGACAAAGTTCAAAACCATGGTACAATATGCGTTAGATGAGTATGTGCCAAGCAAGATCGTAAGAGATGGTAAAGAGCCACCGTGGTACAACAACCGAGTTAGAAAACTGCTGCGGAAGCAAAGGGAACTTCACAGCAAACATAAACATAGCCAAAGCCTTGCAGACAAACAAAAATTACGCGAAGCGAAATGTAGTGTGAGGAGGGCTATGCGAGAGGCTTTCAATGAATTCGAAAGTAACGTTCTATGTACTGACTTGGCAGAAAATCCTAAGAAATTTTGGTCCTATGTCAAAGCGGTAGGTGGATCAAAACAAAATGTCCAGACACTCTGTGACCAAAATGGTACTGAAACAGAGGATGACAGACTAAAGGCCGAATTACTAAATGTCTTCTTCCAAAGCTGTTTCACAGAGGAAGACTGCACTGTGCTTCCTTCTCTAGATTGTCGCACAGTTGACAAAATGGTAGATATCGAAGTAGATGACAGAGGGATAGAGAAACAATTAAAATCGCTCAAAAGAGGAAAGGCCGCTGGTCCTGATGGGATACCAGTTCGATTTTACACAGAGTACGCGAAGGAACTTGCCCCCTTCTTGCAGCGGTGTACCGTAGGTCTCTAGAAGAGCGAAGCGTTCCAAAGGATTGGAAAAGGGCACAGGTCATCCCCGTTCTCAAGAAGGGACGTCGAACAGATGTGCAGAACTATAGACCTATATCTCTAACGTCGATCAGTTGTAGAATTTTGGAACACGTATTATGTTCGAGTATAATGTCTTTTCTGGAGACTAGAAATCTACTCTGTAGGAATCAGCATGGGTTTCGAAAAAGACGATCGTGTGAAACCCAGCTCGCGCTATTCGTCCACGAGACTCAGAGGGCCTTAGACACGGGTTCACAGGTAGATGCCGTGTTTCTTGACTTCCGCAAGGCGTTTGACACAGTTCCCCATAGTCGTTTAATGAACAAAGTAAGAGCATACGGACTATCAGATCAATTGTGTGATTGGATTGAGGAGTTCCTAGATAACAGAACGCAGCACGTCATTCTCAATGGAGAGAAGTCTTCCGAAGTAAGAGTGATTTCAGGTGTGCCGCAGGGGAGTGTCATAGGACCGTTGCTATTCACAATATACATAAATGACCTGGTGGATGACATCGGAAGTTCACTGAGGCTTGTTGCAGATGATGCTGTGGTGTATCGAGAGGTTGCAACAATGGAAAATTGTACTGAAATGCAGGAGGATCTGCAGCGAATTGACGCATGGTGCACGGAATGGCAATTGAATCTCAATGTAGCGAAGTGTAATGTGATGCGAATACATAGAAAGATAGGTCCCTTATCATTTAGCTACAAAATAGCAGGTCAGCAACTGGAAGCAGTTAATTCCATAAATTATCTGGGAGTACGCATTAGGAGTGATTTAAAATGGAGTGATCATATAAAGTTGATCGTCGGTAAAGCAGATGCCAGACTGAGATTCATTGGAAGAATCCTAAGGAAATGCAATCCGACAACAAAGGAAGTAGGTTACAGTACGCTTGTTCGCCCAATGCTTGAATACTGCTCAGCAGTGTGGGATCCGCACCAGGTAGGGTTGATAGAAGAGATAGAGAAGATCCAACGGAGAGCAGCGCGCTTCGTTACAGGATCATTTAGTAATTGCGAAAGCGTTACGGAGATGATAGATAAACTCCAGTGGAAGACTCTGCAGGAGAGACGCTCAGTAGCTCGGTACGGGCTTTTGTTGAAGTTTCGAGAACATACCTTCACCGAAGAGTCAAGCAGTATATTGCTCCCTCCTACGTATATCTCGCGAAGAGACCATGAGGATAAAATCAGAGAGATTAGAGCCCACACAGAAGCATACCGACAATCCTTCTTTCCACGTACAATACGAGACTGGAATAGAAGGGAGAACCGATAGAGGTACTCAGGGTACCCTCCGCCACACACCGTCAGGTGGCTTGCGGAGTACGGATGTAGATGTAGATGTATAGTTTTAAGATTATTGCCCATAATATTAATTTCTGTAGGTTTTGATGATGCTCCTTAAAATATTACAGAACTTTTTGTGGAATGAAAGTAATTTCAGATCTTGATTTAGTCTGGCCTTTGCACAAAATTCCCTCCTTCTGTTACATGAGCTTTTAATTCATTTAGTTATCCATGGTCTATTTTTTTAATAGACTTTTGGGACTGCTTATTAGGAAAGCTGTTTTCATATACTGGCACATATATTCTATGGAATAAACAGACTTTCACTTTAGTATTTTTTTCTATATCTACTTCATCCCATACCAATTCACATAATCTCCAGTTAAAACATTGTAGCCTATTCTCATTAATAGGCCTCACTGTTCAGTATGAACCTGCATCTGATCTTAAAGTGCTATATTTTTTATTGTCATTAAGTGATAATCATGATCAGATAACCATTAATAAATGGGTATGTGTTAATTGTTACAGTCTAAGTACTGTCTATAAAAATGTTACTTGTCAGGGTAATGATAACTTGCTGCACATAAGTTCAAGAATTAACTACTGACTGCTAAATGAGATTTAAGTAGTCAAATAAGTTCATTCTCCCTGTCAGAATCCTTTGAGAAATCTATACCAAAGTCTCCACAAACTACCAATTGTTCCATGTTGTCTGTCAGGTAGCTCAGTAATGTATCTAGGTTTCTCATGAAATAAGTTTTATAGATTGCTACAATTACAAGAGAAGGATTGTATAGTAACAACCCACAACCATATAATTCTGGGATCTTACCTACACAACAACTGCTTGTATCAATACTTTTGACTTCATGTCCTACTTTCACACATAATACGACTCCTTCGTTTTCTGTATTAATTCCAGACGAAAAAGACGCTATTTTATCTATTACTTGAGAATTTTTCATACTTGCTAGACATACTTTTGGTTCCAGACTCATAGTGTTGGGATAAAACAAAATAATTTTACTTTTCTGGAAACTGCTGCATGTATTATGGTCATGTTCTGTTCTATTTCCTTTCGAGACTTTCTGTCTATAATGTCACTCCAAACCGAACAATGTGCTCCCGCAACTCCAGTTATCAGAGACATTACTCTGTGTGTGCTTGCCTCTCCTTACACTTTCTGCAAAATAGCTCATGTATCCCTCCCCCCCCCCCCCCTCTCGAACCCTTAATTCCCTCTATTCAGGTGAATGCCGAGATTTATATGTCCCCATTTGCAGCAACAGTCGTAGTATATAGCAGAGATGTAAGATTTTGTTTCAGTCAAAAGCAATGCTCCCAGATTCTCGTTTAAGTGGCTGACAGCTGCTTAATCCAGGGATTGGTCACTGCGCTAGAAAACCTCCACAGAGCGCATGCAGGTGTTTGCTGATGCTACTCCTGTTACCTTCAGGTCACCTTTAATATTGTAACTTGATAGCGAGGCTGTTTCGTGCTGCTCCTGCCATACATATCAGAACTTGCTCGCCAAAACCCCTGGTTTCTCTGTCACCTGACTATGCTTGGCACTAGGTGTCACGACACCATTCTAAACCAGCTTTTGATGTAGCATTTGCCCCAGGCCCCTTCCGTGACTGCTATCTGCCAGCAGAATACTTTTCTTTCTACTTGACTCTTCTACCGACCTAGCCTTAGAGTCGTTCCTACATATCCACAGTACTCTCCTTTTTCTCAAAAACTGGTTAAGCTCTTCTCCTGTATCAGGTAGCAAGTCGAACTGATTGTTAACAAGACTTTTAAATGTGATTCCTGAGGTTTTCTATATTTACTTATTACTTGTCACCTTTTCCCAGCTCCCATTGTCTCTTTCCCTCTTCACCTAACTCAACACATGCAATTTCTAATTGTGCCCAGAGGGCAAAAATCCCTTTCTCTTCCACGATTCTCTCGTCTCGACTGCATGATGTGCGAGTCCATGGGAGAGCCTCGTCCGATACTTTACTTTTCTCTCCAGTAGAGTCACTCTAATGAAAACCTGACCCTCAGTCCTGACAAGTTTTTCCCATAATTACAAACCTACAGCTACATCCATGTTTACCTCATATGACGCTACTTTAATGCAAAACTAGAATACATCGGGAAGACCATAGTCAATAAAGTGAAAAAATGTGGTTTTCGTTTCAAATGAAGGTAGTAGAAGATCAAAGTAATGTATTCCGCACTTTATATGAATTGTTGCAACAAATGAAAGAGACAAGACAAGCAATGCGTTTGGAGTGGCAATTAGAACCCAATTTTCAAATAATGCGTACTATAAAAATTGGATCACCTAAATAATCCAAAATAGAGATTGGTAAGAGTTTAATGTTAGACACAAATTTTCGGAGAAATAGTACATCGCTGGCATATCTCATTATACTTTCAGAATGTAACACATCTATTCTCTAGATCTGTGTTGGAAAATGCTTACATTCCTTCATTTCTAAAACTCAAGACTTAGCAAACGATATAAATAACATATAACCATAAAGAAAGAGAACATTCCTGGACAAAGGAAAGCTGAAAGTATCAAACATAGGCCTCTGAGAGTGTGAATTTGGAGCACAGTGTTGTATGGTTGTTAGTCATGAACTCTGGTATGATCCGAAAGAAGAGAATGAAAGCTTTTGCGACATGGTGCTCCAGGAAGATACAGAAAATTTGATGAACTAATAAGTTACGGTACGAAGACGTTCCACAAGAAACTGGGGGAAAAGGGTAACATGGAAACCACTAACAAGAACAAGGGAAGGATGACACGATACGCGTTAAGACGTCTGGGAATAATTTACATTGTGTTAGTGGAAGCTGTAAAAGGTAAAACTGTAGAGGATGACAGGAACTGGAATACATCCAACATTTAACAGAGGATGTAGGATGCAAGAGCTACTTTGATATGAAACTTTTGGTGCAGCAAAGGAATTCGTGGCGGTCTGCATGAATATAATGAGTAATTAGTGCAGCAACCCTTACCTATATCCTGTATCTGTGGAGATATGCTGACTCAGATTTTCAGATAGACATAAATCGTTACAGAGAAGCAGGGGCCGGCCGTTGTGGCCGAGCGGTTCTAGGCGCTTGAGTCTGTAACCGCGCGACCGCAACGATCGCAGGTTCGAATCCTGCCTCGGGCATGGATGTGTGTGATGTCTTTAGGTTGGTTAGGATTAAGTAGTTCTAAGTTCTATGGAACTGATGACCTCAGATGTTAAGTCTCATAGTGCTCAGAGCCATTCCATTCTAGAAGCAGGGCTCACAATAACGTCGGCTTAAATGATATCTCCGTGATGTTGGAGTTTACAGAAGTGCTTATAGTGGGTCTTGATAAGATATGAATAAATAAGGTGTTTATTACTTTATCTATCTTCAGCAAGTTTACGTGTGCTACTGAAAAAACGAATTCAGCAACCAGTTGCACAAATATTTCATTTCTTTGCCAATTTCAAGTACCTAGTGCCCTTCTCTGGAGGAGTATAACTAAGGCACTTTTGGCAAGCGTAAAAAAAAAGCAGGCATATGCAGCATATTACTGTAATGACATGGGACATACTTCATGTACAAATGTGGTGTTAGGAAACCAAACAACAAGTCGCAGACATCACGCAAGAACTGGACACAATTGGCGAGCAATTATTGTGTGGTTTTCTGGCACATGAACTACGATTCATATGACTATAGCATTATTCTGCTGACGTTCGCTGACAATGCGATAACCCTAACATTATGAAGAAGGGCACCAGGTGCCTGAAACAGGTAAAGGAATAAAACTTCTTTTGTACTACTCGTTGCTGTTCTGTCAGCAAAGTAAGTTACGTGACGTTAGCCTGCAATAAACGACAACCTTAAGAGATTGTATGTTTGCACGTTCATTATCTTTTAATTGTGTTACATTATAGTAAGGTGATGAGTGCATGATGTGTGACTGTATAAGTGCATGTGAAGCATTTCTAATGCCTCGATATAATTTGTCAGATACTGCTGACAGTTTTTATTTTCTGTTTTTGGCTCTGATGATGCATAGAGTGTTCCGTATATAAGTTAACACTATGGTTCTGTTGGTCAGAATCCTATGTCTGTCACATGGATACTGAATCTATGGGTTCCGGAGGGCCACACGGAACACACAATGGGACCACGACTGAGAGGACAGATATATTTTTCGTTTGGCTATACAGGTTGGCATAATTACGTCACGTTCCTTGAATCGGGAAATCAGCTTGACTGCAAAAAGCCAGCACATCCGTCTGTTGCACCTACTGTGTTCAGAATGGTCGTGGAGGATGAGTGGATATTTCGGCAGACGCAATAACAGAAGAATCAACTGTAAGACAGGTTTGTTTAGTAACATTACGATCCAGACGGCGTCTTCCGTTCCCTGATAGGGTTTGTCGACAGAGCCTGACGTCTGTCTACTGCTGAAGTACTCTGACTGGACCTCTAAGCGGATGAAGGAGCGTTCAGACCCTTCCATAGCTCTTTTCGTCAACCCACACCCCGTTGTGGAGTTGTCAGATGCCGTGATGCCTGACACTAATGCCCAACCAGACACCGCATGTAGCCGTGTTGTCGGCTGTTATGATGACCAACACTGTGACTGTGACTGTGTTGTCCTGATGTCTTGCTGGTTGCTAGTGCTGCCCTGCCCTTCAGCAAGCTGATGGTGGGTAGGAGACTGCGACATTAGAGCAACTTTTGCCCCAGCTCCGCCTTATGGTGACAGCCTCCCAAGTGTCTCATCAACACATGTTGGCATTCTACTCTCTAAGATGGCTCCTGCGGCTCACAACGATCACAAACTGTTACCTAACTGCAATCAAAGAACCGATTGTTATCGAGGTGAATGCCATCGATTCTTCTGATCGGGTCACTACTGGCCTGTCGGCTGGCATATTTACTATGGTTTGGGAAGACGTTTTGCTGTTAGACATCATCGGTAATGACCGAACCGTCCTCATCTATTCCCAGCCGTTAAAAATCACTTAGAATGCTACATATGCTTACTAATTTGTTTTGGTACGGTGGCCCTCTACACAAAACCATAATGAGTGAAGTTGCAAGGACAATTGTGCTTCTTGCGTAACGTTATGGAGATTCACAGAGGCTCACCTACATCTATGTCTGTCGCACACTTCCCACTGAATTGCTCGCAGTCACAGCTCGCAGTTTCTGCCGGTCGGCTCACCAAGCGTAATCGCTTACGACACACGCTGCGGCTGTTGACACACTGGCCCCATTGCAGACCCAAAGCTCGGCTGGTGAACGTAACAGTTTTCTTACCAAACTGTTGTGCAACACATAGGGCAGCCTGACGACATGTGAAGCAGCACAGACCATCAGAATGGCGATACTGTTGCTGCAGGAGGAGGCTTGCCATACCTAGTTTGCCAAATAGTAGACATAAGTGTTTGTTTTTTTGTTTCTTCTGAAAAGCCACAGTTTTTCGTGCAGCATCACGATATTGGTACCCTGTGTGGAGTATCTAATGAGAGTGAATGTTTCTAGGGGCGTCGGTGTCGTACAGGCCAGAGGCTGGTGTGATAGTATTGATGCCTCCACATATACGTTCGCTGGAAAGACAGAGACGTCTCAGCATCTCTCCCTAGTTCCTCAAGCAATTTCTCCCAACCGTTGCATGTGTTAGTGACAGCAGAAGCACCAATTGTAGTACAAATACAGGGCGACCCAAATGTCGGTGAACATTTGAAAATTCCGTATTTTACGGATTAATAGAGACAGAGAGGTAAAAAATGAGACTCATGCTTGAGATGACATGGGTTTTATGGAAACCCCAAAATGCCCAACAGATGGGGCTTTAAATGATATAAAAACTATAGCTAGCACAACAATTGATTTTTAGAAAAGACGATGTTCATTAGAACACATGCTAACCATGTTGGTCAATATTCATCAACAATACCTGTAGTAGAGGGTCATCCTTGTGAACAGCACTATAGAGCGTACGAGTAGGTATGGTAAGAAACTGCCGTTGGATGTTGTCTTTTAGCATTCCTTAAGAGGTCGGACGATAGCAGTAGGCCTGCGACTTCAGGAATCCCAAAACCAATAATCACATAGACTGAGGTCTAGGTACTTGGGGGACCAAACATGACGAAAGTAGTGATTCATCACGCGATTTTCACCAAATGATGTGCGCAAGGGATCTTTCACACATGTAGCAACATGGAGCGCCATAATGCATAAAAGACGTGCCTTACAGCATGTGTTTATGCCGGGCTAAGAACGATGCGATTGTGTAACACATCGACGTAGGACGAGGCGTCAGATATAGCGGCGTTACTGACGTGTAGCTGTCCAGCGCCATCTTCTGGTCAGATTTTACCCTCGATTTCAGTTTGAATAAAACCTCATGCCATTGCAGATATGTGTGTCATTTTTTACATCTCTACGTCTATTAATCCGTGCATTAGCACATTTTAAGGTGTTTATGGACATATGGATCATCTTATACTGCCAGAATTAACTTCATTAGTTCACAGTCAGTATTATTTACTCACATTGTCGCTAAAACAGTTACGTTTTCATACTGTAGATCACATAAAAACGGTTATTTCTTAGGTAACTGGTCCCCTTCTCACATTTTCTGCCCCACCTTTTTCCCTGTCTGTCTTTCTTTCCCCCCCACGTCCATTTTCCCAACACCTATTAGTGTCTCAAGTCCCCCTTCTACCACACTCCGTCTTACGTATCAACAGCCACTCCTACCCTACTGCTGCTATACACGTCACCACATTCCTACAATCTTTACCACCAACAGTTTCCGCTTGAACTCCGTATTCCATGGCAGGTCCATCCTGTTTCTAGTGACAGGAAAGTGCTTTTTCAACTATCAGTTTTTCAGCAACATGTTTTAAATGTGCGTTTATTTCGTGTCATTTTGCCTTTTATTACTACTAACCACCATTGCAAGATGTCGTGTATAGTATAACTAAGAACTTACGTTCTAGTTTTTAGCTTTAAAAATTTTTGCAATTCAATGTAAAACATCTCTGTTGTCTGTTTCTAGTTTTTTCGCCTCGTTCAGTTTTCTTTTATCTACTGGCTGAAGAGCAGGTTGCCTGTATGGCTGCCTGTGTCCCCCCCCCCCCTCCTCTCCCCACCCAAATTGGTGTAGGTAGATGACTTAACAGCAAAGAAAAGGTAACTAGTTCGATGAAAGAGAGGACCTGATGGCATTAATCATATTAGGTTAAATAAATAAACAGAAGAAGATCGGGAGAATTAGCACCGAAACGAGCTAGTAATGTCGGCGTGTTTCAGGCGTCAAAGGTCATACCACAAGGCTGAAGATGCATCCGGGGTTGAAGTCACGAGCAACATGCTAGTAAATAAACAAATAAATAATTGATTGGCGACTCCATGGAGTGCTGTGTGCACAACGGCGATATATGTTAAATTAAAAGGAAGGTCAGCGTTGGCCTCAATATTGATTGTGATCGCTTCTCAGTTTTGGTTATTGATAATTTGATACCAGTGTCTAAATTTAATTTGTACAGCACTAAAAATGATCACTATTGTGGTGTGCGTACTGTAAAACCTTCGATACACACACCATCAGATTATTTGACTTGTCGCTCTAACGAAGTAGGCGAGTGTCAGAAATATGTCTCGTGGTCTTACCGTGGTGTGTTTATCTTCTACCGTTAGGTCAGACGATAGAAATTCCACTTGCATGCTTAGAGTAGCAGACTGACGGTGACCAACTTTAAACAGAACTTGATTAATTTTCACACTCATTTATTAAAATAATAAAAATCATAGACATTATGTAACTTGATTCTGGATGCTGTTTACAATTGACATTCTGAAGTTCCTTTGGTCTTGGTACGTTAATCTTGTTCTCACATATCTCTGATACTTGACAAAGTGTCTATACAGTTCTCTTCATGGCTATGTACATGAATATGATAATCTTAGTAGACGAAGACTGAAACATAACTACAGACTAATGCAGACTGACTGATCGGAGGTCTGTACACTCGTTATAATACCTCGAGCATTCAAGTATCACTGCGCGAGTGTGATCCGCGAGGAGAAACGGTTCTACGTTAGCAGCAATCTCATTGGCTGCGTTACATATTAATAAGCGGATCGGCGTAAACAGAATTTGGTCCGTCTCTAAGACAGCGCCATCACGTAGTGTGGAGATGGACGAGCGCTGCACCTGCGCTGTTGTGCTTAGCGGGGCGCGCTCTAGTGGCGAAGTTGTGTACCCGCTGACTACGCGGAGCTATGTACACAACAACTAAGTGATCGAAAACCGACTCTGCTATCAATAAAACATCAATATTACGCCCAACACTGACGTTCTTTTAATTTAAATAAATAATTATTGCCGGAAAGACCAGTTTCCCCACGACGACCGTTGCCGACACTTCAACAGACAGACATTTTGAGCGGTGCGAGACAGTGAACGAGAGTGGTACTGCCACTGGCGGTTGGAGAATATGGCCCCGAGCTGACTGTGAGACGCATTACAGATATTACCGGGCGCGGCCGACAGCCGCTTTTCGATTCCCAAGGAGCGGCTGCGACTGGCCGCCGCGGCGAGGCGAGCTGTAGCGAGGCGAGGTGCAAGCAAGGCAAGGCGCGAGCAAGGCGGTGACAGGCCGCGCAACTTGGCCACCCGAGCACGCCGGTCGCAGCGCTCGTCCCTCGAGTACTGTCCACGCCACCGCCTCTGCCTCCGCCGCTGTCCTCGAGAACGTGCCGAGTAATTACTCCCCGCCGTACCGCAGACGCCACCAACAGAGTCAAATGGAGACCGCTCTCCGGCTTGTTGCGTCCCGCGGTTCCGTTACGTTTCTCCTGTTACTGCCTCTCCTGTCCTGTCGCTCAGAGGTCAGTAGAAGTAGTGCAGGCCTGTACGTGAAAGTCGTTAGTATGGACTACTCTCTGCACGTTTCTCTCCAAGACAAACATCTGGTCATGAAGTATGGCTTTGTGGAGCTTCATTTGTATGATAAAGGTAGAGAACGAAAGACGAATGGAAATCAAAAATTAAGAAATTATTGTTGACTTTTTTGTTTTAGGCATCAGTCTTCTGACTGGTTTGATGCCGATCGCCACGAATTTCTGTCCTGTGCCAACTTTTCCATCTCAGGGTAGCACTTACATCTTATGCCCTCAATTATTTGCTTGATGTATTCCAGCTTATATCTTCCTCTAAGATTTTTACCCTGTACAGTTATTTCTAGAATCATGGAAGTCATTCTCTGTTGTCGTAAGGGGACTTACAATTCCGCAAAACAGTAAAAAAATCACATTTTCAGTTATTAAGCTTTTAAAATAATTTGGGATAATCCGCTTTAAATGGTGCAAAATTTGTTAACAAATTCTAATTTGAAGTATTTTTATTTCATTTTTCAAAATTGTATGTGCGCTCAGGAAAGTTATTCAACTTGTGATGCGTTCATATTTAAATCTTCGCATTTCCGATTACATTAGGAATAGAAGGCTGTGGATTTCACTCCTCTATTGTAGAATCTCTGATCTTTCCGTTGGTACCATTGTCATGGAAACTAGCGAAGGTCAGTTTTTGGTCTGTGAGTTTGTCTTTTGAGACTGGAGTTTGTACCTCGTTCGTAGTTTGTTACCTGTCTTCTTTTTACTTTTAATGCTGACTGGCATAGTTTCTACGATGCTTAGAAGTGCAGCATTCTTTAAAAACAGTACGTTCCGCGGAAATTGATTTAAATACAACCTTGGTGTAAGTGATTCTGCTTCAGCACCTGTCGATGATACTGAAAGTTCTGACGTTTGTGCAGCTGGGATGTGAGAAGGAGACACATCCACTAGTGCATCAAAGAAGAAGGTATTAGCTACGTATATGAAGTTACAGATGAGCAATATGTTTTAGTCGGCTCTCCCACTTTTATTGAGTTTATGAAGAATTATTTGTGTTGTAGTCCTTGGGGAGGTCCACTTGACGTGAAAATAGCAAAATCTATACAACTTTTCTGCAAAACTGCTATAGTTTGTGCCGCCAGTTGTAAAAATGAGACCTGTTTTTGGACATCTAAAAATGCAGTAGCAGCTTCTTTGAAAGTAATATCAGGCCCCTGAGTACAATGGTAAAGGACACTCTGCTGCTCAACGTTTTGTGCCATAATGAATCTTCTATCGCCACTTGGTATAATAGGCAATTACACTTAAATGATAGGAGACTCTGTTCAGTCTGTAGCACATTCATCTACGAAAGTTGGTGCCAGTGAGGCTTGTGATGGAACCAGGGAGAAAAGGGGCCACACGTCAAAAAATGCTGTTGCTAGCGCGGACAAGGCAAATTTTTGTATTAGAACGTCCTCACTAAGCATTATTACCATTGTACATCTGTTAAGGAAGACGAAATTCAAATCTGTAGCAAGAATTATGAAGGTACAAGTGGAGAGATGGAGGCTGCTGCTGCTGCGAAAATTTTTAACACGTCAGAAAGAGAACGGGGAGTATTTTACACCAAATTACTTGGCCAAGGAACTCCAAGTCTTACAAAAGTGTGACAGAGTCCACGCCATAAGTCAATAAGACGATTACTAGAGTGCGTTAGTCACATTCAAAAATGAATGGGCATGTCTAGGGAAACTGAAGCAGACTCGAAAGAACAAGATTTTGTTAGATAGTAAAACCATTAGAGGTCGCTTGTCAGATAAAATTGTCAATTATCTCTGCCTCGTGGTGACTGGGTGTTTTGTGATGTCCTTGGATTAGTTAGTTTTAAGTACGTCTAAGTTCTAGGGGGCTGATGACCATAGATGTTAAGTTCCATTGTGCTCAGAGCCATTTGTCAATTATCTTCAAAAGTGCTACGGTATGGCACTACGAAGTAATGGAAATAATTTGCAGGAAATGAGACAAGCTGTATGGGCAAGATATTTACATCAATCATTGGCTGCTAATAACCCTCTACATTTTGCTTGTCTGTACAGTCCTGAGTCATGTTGTAAATACGAAAAAGCTCAAACTACTGGACATCCTCATCACCAAAAAAGTTCTATCCCAGTGGCAGTTGTGGAAGCAATTAAATCAACATATAGAGAGTTGGGTTATCCTGGGCTTCTCAGAAAATGTCTTCATGGTTGTATCCATGATCCTAACGAGTCAGTCAACAATCTCATATGGACTTGTGTACTTAAGAGTGTGTTTGCTGGGATACAAACTTTGAAATGGGGAGTCAGTGAATCTGTTATTTGATTCAATGATGGTCATGTGAGTAGGTTAAAGGTCATGGAAAGGCATGGCGATTTTCCTGGTGTTAACACCATCAGAGGTCTTCAAATTCTGGACAAAGTGCGAGTATGCAAGGCCAAGTATGTAAATGAATTTAATACAAAAAGAGGAAGCCAGCAAGAAGAAGATAGCTTCTAGATGGAGAGAAAACCAGAAGATGACCCTGATTACTCTGCTAGGCACATTTGACTACAGAGTAAAAAGTTATTTATTAGTTTTCCTAATAAATTACTTTCTGTCATTTGAAATTTTTAGTGTTACATGTACCTTTATCTCACAAACTACTAAACTGATGCCATTCAGATTTTTAGGAAATCTATAAAACAATTCAAAGAGACCACTAAACTAAAATAATGACAAGAACTAGATTATTTTCAGGATCGGGGAAATTTATGTTAAATTTTTCCCAGTAGAAATGGCCATCAAAAAAACATTGTTTCCGGTTCAGCGAGCTAACAACATATGGTGAAATAAGCTGGTAGAATTTCAAAGTTCTAAGTGTAGCAGTTCTAGAGGAAAAAAGTACATGTTGTCGTTGTCTTCAGTCCTGAGACTGGTTTGATGCAGCTCTCCATGCTACTCTATCCTGTGCAAGCTTCTTCATCTCACAGTACCTACTGCAACCTATATCCTTCTGAATCTGCTAAGTGTATTCATCTCTTGGTCGCCCTATACGATTTTTACCCTCCACGCTGCCCTCCGATGCTAAATTTGTGATCCCTTGATACCTCAGAACATGTCCTACCAACCGGTCCCTTTTTCTTGTCAAGTTGTGCCACAAACTTCTCTTCTCCCCAATCCTATTCAATACCTCCTCATTAGTTATGTTATCTACCCATCTAATCTTCATCATTCTTCTGTAGCACGACATTTCGAAAGCTTCTATTCTCTTCTTGTCCAAACTATTTATCGTCCATGTTTCACTTCCATACATGGCTACAATCCATACAAATACTTTGAGAAATGACTTCCTGACACTTAAATCTATACTCGATGTTAACAAATTTCTCTTCTTCAGAGACGCTTTCCTTGCCATTGCCAGTCTACATTTTATATCCTCTCTACTTCGACCATCATCAGTTATTTTGCTCCCCAAATAGCAAAACTCCTTTACTATTTTAAGTGTCTCATTTCCTAATCTAATTCCCTCAGCATCACCCGACTTAATTCGACTACATTCCATTATTCTCGTTTTGCTTTTGTTGATGTTCATCTTATATCGTCCTTTCAAGACACTCACCATTCCGTTCAATTGGTCTTCCAAGTCCTTTGCTGTCTCTGACAGAATTACAATGTCATCGGCGAATCTCAAAGTTTTTATTTCTTCTCCTTGGATTTCAATACCTACTCCGAAATTTTCTTTTGTTTCCTTCACTGCTTGCTCAATATACAGATTGAATAACTTCGGGGAGAGGCTACAACCCTGTATCACTCCCTTCACAATCACAGATTCCCTTTCATGCCTTTGACTCTTATAACTGCCATCTGGTTTCTGTACAAATTTCAAATATCCTTTATTCCCTGTATTTTACCCCTGCCACCTTTAGAATTTGAAAGAGAGTATTCCAGTCAACATTGTCAAAAGCTTTCTCTAAGTCTACAAATTCTAGAAACGTAGGTTTGCCTTTCCTTAATCTTTCTTCTAAGATAAGTCGTACGGTCAGTATTGCCTCACATGTTCCAAAATATCTACGGAATCCCAAGTTATCTTCCCTGAGGTCGACTTCTACCAGTTTTTCCATTCGTCTGCAAATAATTCGTGTTAGTATTTTGCAGCCGTCACTTGTTAAAGTGATAGTTGTGTAATTTTCACATCAGTCAAATCCAGCTTTCTTTGGGATTCGAATTATTATATTCTTCTTGAAGTCTGGGGGTATTTTGCCTGTCTCATACATCTTGCTCACCAGATGGTACAGTTTTGTCAGGACTGGCTCTCCCAAGGCCATCAGTAGATCTACTGGAATGTTTTCTACTCCAGGGGCCTTGTTTCGACTCAGGTCTTTCAGTGCTCTGTCAAACTCTTCACGCTGTATCGTATTTTCCATTTCATCTTCATCTACATTCTCTTCCATTTCGATATTATTGTCCTCAAGTACATCGACGTAGTATAGACACTCTATATACTCCTTCCACCTTTGTGCTTTCCCTTCTTTGCTTAGAACTGAGTTTCTTGATATGCATACAAGTGGTTCACTTTTCTCCAAACGTCTCTTTAATTTTCCTGTAGGTTATATCTACCTTACCCCTAGTAAGATAACCCTCTACATCCTTACATTCGTCCTCTAGCCGTCCCTGGGTAGCAAATTTGCACTTCATGTCGATCTAATTTTTGAGATTTTTCTATTCCTTTTTGCCTCCTTCATTTACTGTATTTTGATATTTTCCGCTTTCATCAATTGAATTTTTAGATTTCTTCTGTTACCCAAGGATTTCTACTAGCTCTCGTCTTTTTACCTACTTGATCCTCTGCGGCCTTCAATACTTCATCCCTCAAAGCTACCCATTCTTCTTCTACGGTATTTCTTTCCCCCATATCTGTCAATTCTTCCGTTATGTTCTCCCTGAAACTCTGTAAAACCTCTGGTTCTTTCAGTTTATCCAGGTCCCACCTCTGAAATTCCCACCTTTCTGCAGTTTCTTCAGTTTTAATCTACAGTTCGATAACCAATAGATTGTGGTCAGAGTCCACATCTGCCCCTGGAAATGTCTTACAATTTAAAACTTGGTTCCTAAATCTCTGTCTTACTATTATATAATCTATCTGATACCTTTTAGTATCTCCAGGCTTCTTCCATGTATACAACCTTCTTTCATGATTCTGAAACTAAGTGTTAGCTATGATTAAGTGCTCTGTGCAAAATTCAACCAGGCGGCTTCCTCTTTCATTTCTTAGCCCCAATCCATATTCAACTACTACGTTTCCTTCTCTCCCTTTTCCTACACTCGAATTCCAGTCACCCATGACTATTGAATTTACATCTACCTTCACTATCTGAATAATTTCTTTTATTTCATCATACATTTCTTCAATTTCTTCGCCATCTGCAGAGCTAGTTGGCATATAAACTTGTACTACTGTAGTAGGTGTGGGCTTCGTATCTATCTTGGCCACAATAATGCGTTCACTATGCTGTTTGTAGTAGCTACCCGCATTTCTATTTTCCTATTCATTATTAAACCTACTCCTGCATTACCCCTATCTGATTTTATGTTTATAACCCTGTAGTCACCTGACCAGAAGTCTTGTTCCTTCTGCCACCGAACGTCACTAATTCCCACTATATCTAACTTTAACCTATCCATTTCCATCTTTAAAATTTCTAACAATACCTGCCCGATTAAGGGATCTGACATTCCACGCTCCGATCTGTAGAACGCCAGTTTTCTTTCTCCTGATAACGGCATCCTCTTGAGTTGTCCCCGCCCGGAGATCCGAAAGGGGGACTATTTTACCACCGGAATCTTTTACCCAAGAGGACGCCATCATCATTTAATCATACAGTAAAGCTGCATGCCCTCGGGAAAAATTACGGCCGTAGTTTCCCCTTGCTTTCAGCCGTTCGCAGTACCAGCACAGCAAGGCCGTTTTGGTTATTGTTACAAGGCAGATCAGTCAATCATCCAGACTGTTGCCCTTGCAGCTACTGAAAAGGCTGCTGCCCCTCTTCGGGAACCACACGTTTGTCTGGCCTCTCAACAGATCCCCCGCCGTTGTGGTTGTACCTACGGTACGGCTATCTGTATCGCTGAGGCACGCAAGCCTCCCCACCAACGACAATGTCCATGGTTCATGAGGGGGGAGGGAAAGTACATAATGGTAGCAAATTTAACATTGGCAAGACAGTGCATTATAACTCCCCTTAAGAGATGTCCTCTCATACTATCCCTTCTTCTTGTCAGTCTTATCCACATATCCATTTCCTAGCCGGTTCTGCGGAGATCCTCCTTAATTCTTACCATACCATGGTTCCCCTAATTTACAAAGGTCATTATTGCATCGTGAGGCCGAAGGACCCTGCTGGACTAACTACGTCTGAATGAAATCTTCTTCCATAGTTTGGTTGTAAGTAGGCTGTTTAGGTTTTTATGTTGGTTACGACATGTAGCGCTCTATATGCAAATCACTGGTTGTGCTGTGTGAAGGCTGTGGCTGGTTTGCATTGTAGGAATTTGCTATTGTAGTGTTGGGCAGTTGGCTGTTAACAGCGTGTAGCGTTGCGCAGTAGGAGGTGAGCCGCCAGCATTTGTGGATGTGGGGAGATAGATGGGCCATTTGGAAGTGTGTGCGCCAGAAAGAGAAAATTTGTAGTACTGAATATATATATATATATATATATATATATATATATATATATATATATATATATATATATATACTCCTGGAAATGGAAAAAAGAACACATTGACACCGGTGTGTCAGACCCACCATACTTGCTCCGGACACTGCGAGAGGTCTGTACAAGCATTGATCACACGCACGGCACAGCGGACACACCAGGAACCGCGGTGTTGGCCGTCGAATGGCGCTAGCTGCGCAGCATTTGTGCACCGGCGCCGTCAGTGTCAGCCAGTTTGCCGTGGCATACGGAGCTCCATCGCAGTCTTTAACACTGGTAACATGCCGCGACAGCGTGGACGTGAACCGTATGTGCAGTTGACGGACTTTGAGCGAGGGCGTATAGTGGGCATGCGGGAGGCCGGGTGGACGTACCGCCGAATTGTTCAACACGTGGGGCGTGAGGTCTCCACAGTACATCGATGTTGTCGCCAGTGGTCGGCGGAAGGTGCACGTGCCCGTCGACCTGGGACCGGACCGCAGCGACGCACGGATGCACGCCAAGACCGTAGGATCCTACGCAGTGCCGTAGGGGACCGCACCGCCACTTCCCAGCAAATTAGGGACACTGTTGCTCCTGGGGTATCGGCGAGGACCATTCGCAACCGTCTCCATGAAGCTGGGCTACGGTCCCGCACACCGTTAGGCCGTCTTCTGCTCACGACCCAACATCGTGCAGCCCGCCTCCAGTGGTGTCGCGACAGGCGTGAATGGAGGGACGAATGGAGACGTGTCGTCTTCAGCGATGAGAGTCGCTTCTGCCTTGGTGCCAATGATGGTCGTATGCGTGTTTGGCGCTGTGCAGGTGAGCGCCACAATCAGGACTGCATACGACCGAGGCACACAGGCCAACACTCGGCATCATGGTGTGGGGAGCGATCTCCTACACTGGCCGTACACCTCTGGTGATCGTCGAGGGGACACTGAATAGTGCACGGTACATCCAAACCGTCATCGAACCATCGAACCATTCCTAGACCGGCAAGGGAACTTGCTGTTCCAACAGGACAATGCACGTCCTCATGTATCCCGTGCCACCGAACGTGCTCTAGAAGGTGTAAGTCAAGTACCCTGGCCAGCAAGATCTCCGGATCTGTCCCCCATTGAGCATGTATGGGACTGGATGAAGCGTCGTCTCACGCGGTCTGCACGTTCAGCACGAACGCTGGTCCAACTGAGGCGCCAGGTGGAAATGGCATGGCAAGCCGTTCCACAGGACTACATCCAGCATCTCTACGATCGTCTCCATGGGAGAATAGCAGCCTGCATTGCTGCGAAAGGTGGATATACACTGTACTAGTGCCGACATTGAGCATGCTCTATTTCCTGTGTCTATGTCCCTGTGGTTCTATCAGTGTGATCATGTGATGTATCTGACCCCAGGAACGTGTCAATAAAGTTTCCTCTTCCTGGGACAATGAATTCACGGTGTTCTTATTTCAATTTCCAGGAGTATATATACACACACACACACACACGCACACACACACACACACACACACACACACACACACACACACATATATATATATATATATATATATATATATATATATATATATATATATATGTGTGTGTGTGTGTGTACGTTTATACAGTGTTACTCACTAGCTATTGCCACCTAGAATAGCTCCGAAAGTATGATAGTAGTTGGAATGTTTGTGGGATAAAAGTCGCATGGAACAACGGGGGCCATAATATTGCGTTGGTTTTTTTGTTGCTGGGTGTGGTAGCGTTAGAGATATGTAGGTCAACTTTGTTTTCTTAAGTAATATACTATAGTTTGACACTTTTCTGATAACGGCTATCGAGACGAATCCAATGACGTGTAACCGTAATGTCTTTGATGGTCAACGAAAGTCAAAAACGTGGCATGAACGTCCGTTTACAGAAGCTGTTCGCAGTGATGACCATTGGTATCAATGCAGTGCTGCAATCTTCGTATCTTGGATTGAGTGGTATTTCGTATCACTCTATCAGTTATCGAAGCACATGCTCTGACAGTTCCCTCTCATATATCATGAAATAGTAAACATTCACCGAATACGGCGTATCTATCTAACGTACCATTGATATGTAAACAGCATTCGACGGTTTCGCAATACAACAATAATAGGAAAGGTAAGTTTAGTATCGTCGAATCAAGCGAATGTCAATGATGTATTCCTTCAAAGAACAAGTCGATATGTTTCTCATTTACGGAGAATGCTAACGAAATTCAGTGAGAACTAGAGACTTATATGCTGAAAGATATCCTTAACGACATCACTCTACATGTCGTACATTTAAATAAATGTATGATACATTGAGAAAACTGGATATTTAAAGCATCGGAAACATATCCGGAAAACGAAATGTTACTATCGAGTAAACGGATATTGGTACTCTTGCCACTGTGGTTCGAGATCCTTGTGTTAGTTCGCGTCAAACCGCAAGGGTCTCTGACAAGAGCCAGAGTAGTGTTTTTCGTGTTCTGCATTACCTTAAATATCATCCTTACCGTATCAGTGTCCACCAAGAATTAACTGGTACGGATTGTATGCGTATTGTATTGAATTCTGCTGATGTGCTCAATTTCAGATTCAGAGGGATGACACTTATATTAACTTGATTTTATTTACTGACGAGGCTACATTCACGAACCATGGTGATGTTCATTTGCGTAACATGCATTATTGGGCAACCGAAAATCCATGTTGGCTGCGGCAAGTTGGACACCAAACACTATGGTCGGCAAATGAATGTTGTGGATTTTTGGAGGCAAGAATTGTAGGCCACTATTTCATCATCGGAAATCTTTGTGGTAGGAAGTACACCACATTCCTGCAAGAGACATTAGGTCTGTTATTGAAAGAAATACCTTTAGAAACAAGGAACAGAACGTGGTGTCAACACGATGGGTGTCCGGCACATTTTTCACTGATGGCTAGAAATGAGTTGCAGCGACAATTCCCAAATCATTTGTCTGGACGCGGAGGAGATGTGTCGTGGCCGGCTCGTTCGCCTGACTTGACGCCTCTGGATTTTTTCTTTTCCAACTACACCTGAAGTTATACGAGAGAGAATTGTAAGAGCATGTGTTTCGATAAGTGCAGATGTGATAAGGAATACCACTGAATCAATGATCCGAAGATTGCAGCACTGCATTGATAAAAGTGTTCATCACTTCGAACACTTTATGTGAATGGGCGTTCATCCACCTTTGTGACCTTCGTTCACCTTCAAAGGCCTTACTGTAACTCATCATTGTGTTTGTATCGACAGCTGTTATCAAAAAATAAGTACCAAATTGTACACCCCACTCAAAATAACAAACTTGACCTTGAAATCTCTGAAGCGACCCTATCTAGCAACAAAAAACCAACGTCATATTATGGCCCCCGTTGTCACATGCTACTTTCGTCCTACAAACTTTTCAGCTCCTATCATACTTGCTTATTTATTCTTGGTGGCAATAGCTAGAGACTCACCCAGTACATTCAGTTTACTATAATAAAACCCATTAATATGATTTGCTTGAATTGCATTTTATGTTCAGGTTCACTGGTAAATCTGTGTTCGGCTATAGTGTACAGTTTTCTTCTACGTCACTAGTTGTGTAGTACGCTTTGTATAACATGAGCGTGTTAATTTACCCTCAAATGTGGCTTGCATAGCCATGTATTTATTTTATTGAATGTAGCACTCAAAGCTTTATGAAATCGCTTAACTTGCTGGCTAAGTTAACGAGAGATCCACTGTACTCGTTATTACTCTACCCATAGGTGAGCTAGTGCGTGCATTCGCATGTACGGTCACATAAAATAAAACGCGGTACATTTTATATTGTTGCTAATAACGTTGTGCCTTCATACCTCTCAGAGTATATCTTTATCAGTATTTCATGCTTGCTTCTGCGCTCTTTGAGAGTAATTTACCTGCTGCCCTGTGTTTGTGTAAATAACATTTATTTACTGCAATAAATCTTTAAATCTTAACTTACTTTGAGGCCTGTAATTGCCAGCCATGCAAATTTTTTGCCATGTCAATCACGTATATGCTCAATTTAATTTTCTTTCTTTTTTTAAATTCCTATATAGTACATTAGATTTTGTAATCACTTAAATGTAGAGGTAGTTTTTACTGCAGCAGTGTTAAATATTGCCCCTCCCCCCTCCCCAACTCTTGTACATTGTTTCTTGACAGTGTATCAGAATGCAGTTATGCTTCATCGTGGAGTAACATCACTTCATATAGTCATTGTTATTGCATTGCGTCTGCAAGACGACGGAGTTGTTGACAATAAATGTCAGCAGTGATGCTTACACATCGGGGAAGCAATTCGTAGCACAGTACACAATTTTTATCTTTTGTGGATGCTTACAGGTCGTTGTAATGTGAGTTGCTGCATTGTTTCGGCTCAACCACTCCTTCCTTTTTTTACGTTAACATAAAGACACAATTTCTCGTCACCAGTAACGAAAGAAGGTAGCGATGGCCGGCGTTGTTCACGAGCCAATCGATGACGAACAACCAGAAATGGATATATGGCTACCCGCTGATGTTTGTGATTTTGGTCTGGAGCTTGCTGTACCCATATACCCGATTTTTGAACCTTCTTCATTGCATGCAAAGGTCGCATGATGGTAGAATGATTACAGTTCATCACATTTGCCAATTCTCGAGTACAATAACGTGCTTCGTTGAACGTAAATATGCTTAAACGATCTTCATCAGACCCCCGAAGGTCTTTCTGAAAGTGGAGAGTCACTAATGACGTATCTTTGGCGTGATCTGTCTAGTAGCATTATCCCTGTACACGGCAAAAATGTTTCTGGCTGCCAACCTAATATTTTCATAATCGGTTACCAGTCCACTTTCGCTTCTAATTCTTTCTAAGGAAAATTTAGGCAGAGATATTCTCTTACTCCTGTGGCTGGTCAATGCATTTTTCAACGCCTGATTCAACAGCTCAATCTGCATAATTTTTCTTCCATCCTTAATTGATGTCTATTGTAGTGTAGGCATTTCTTACATTTCTTTTAAATTCCAAAATACCGAATAAATTCAGACATAGAAGCTGATATTTCTTGAACTTCCATAAACTAAAAGGATATAAAACAATTCCATTCCAAGCAGCAAGTGGTTAGGTGTAATGATATGAGTGTGGAAGTGTCGTTCTACCTGCAGCCTATTGTATCCGCAAGCAATGTTGGTTTTGCAGAAGCAATTAACTTAAAAGGCGCCAACAGCACGATCACCTGCTGACTCGGATGCGAAATCTATATTCGCCGCTTTGTCAACTTCCAAATTAATCTGATAACTCCCCTTCCGCTCTTATTAAAATTCGATCAAAAGCGAATCAAGCAGGTCCTTTGGTTCTCTCGATTGACGAAGCCACAAACGAGAAACTATATATCCACAGTTCCACCCAGTAGAAATAAAAATTTACTTTTCGTTTCGGCGTAGCATCAAACGCCGGCACGTCGGCATGGAACGTAACAGCAGAGAAGGCTGTGAGATGACGTCAGCCAATATTACGCTGACCAGGACCGCTCCACGGCAGTAGCGGCCACTATACGAAGAGAATACAAGCGCCGCTTCGCGCTAGCCTGGGCCTCACTGGAAGACAAGCATTGACGTGTGTGCATTATTATTAGCTTGCATGGAAATGGTGTAAAAGGAAGGACATTGATTATCTGCATGTCGGCATTTGCTTGCGACACCTCATTGTAAATTCGCTGACTTGTCAATTCAATTTACTGTAATAATATAGTTTGCTTCAATTGTTGTCTAGCTGTATGAGAAAACGGCTTCGTAGGCACCCTATATTAGAAACGTGGGCCGCACATGACACTTTTGATGATTACCACTAGTATCGAGTACGACGTATACAGACCAATTCGCTGATGCTGAACTATAGCTTTGAAGCAACGTAGAAATAAGAAGCGCCTGACTGCTAGCTTAATTTCTCTATATCTACATGTATTTACGTATTTGTCAAACCACAATGAAATACAGTAATTAGCATTGTACCAAATATTTGGGTTTTCTTAAAGATTCAATCACATAAGGTTCAAATGGTTCAAATGGCTCTGAGCGCTATGGGACTTAACTTCTCAGATCATCAATTCCATAGAACTTAGAACTATTTAAACCTAACTAACCTAAGGACATCACACACATCCATGCCCGAGGCAGGATTCGAACATGCGACCGTAGCGGTCGCGCGGTTCCAGAGTGTAGGGCCTAGAACCGCTTGGTCACATCGGCCGGCCAATCGCGTTAGGAGCCTGAGCTAAGGCCCTGCTTAAGTTCCTCTGTGCATGCTGCTTATCTCTGCCGGTCATACGAGAGCGCTAGGTAGCGGAATGCAATACCTGTATGAAATTATGCATTTAATACTGCTTTATCAAGCATCGTATGCAGGTCTAAAGACATGCGTCGAAACAAGGCCCCGGGAGTAGACAACATTCCATTGGAACTATTGACGGTCTTGGGAGAGCCAGTTTTGACAAAACTCTACCATCTGGTGAGCAAGATGTACGAGACAGGCGAAATACCCTCAGACTTCAGAATATGATAATTCCAGTCCCAAAGAAAGTAGGTGTTGACAGATGTGAAAATTACCGAACTATCAGTTTGATAAGTCACAGCTGCAAAATACTAACGCGAATCCTTTACAGACGAATGGAAAAACTAGTAGAAGCCGACCTCGGGGAAGATCAGTTTGGATTCCGTAGAAATACTGGAACACGTGAGGCAATACTGACCTTACGACTTATCTTAGAAGAAAGATTAAGGAAAGGAAAACCTACGTTTCTAGCACTAGTAGACTTAGACGAAGCTATTGACAATGTTGACTGGAATACTCTCTATCAAATTCTAAAGGTGGCAGGGGTAAAATGCAGGGAGCGAAAGGTTATTTAAAATTTGTACAGAAACCAGATGGCAATTATAAGAGTCGAGGGACATGAAAGGGAAGCAGTGATTGGGAAGGGAGTAAGACAGGGTTGCAGCCTCTCCCCGATGTTATTCAATCTGTATATTGAGCAAGCAGTGAAGGAAACAAAAGAAAATTTCGGAGAAGGTATTAAAATCCATGGCGAAGAAATAAAAACTTTGAGGTTCGCCGATGACATTGTAATTCTGTCAGAGACAGCAAATGACTTGGAAGACCAATTGAACGGAATGGAGAGTGTCTTGAAAAGAGGATATAAGATGAACATCAACAAAAGCAAAACGAGAATAATGGAATGTAGTCGAATTAAGTCGGGTGATGCTGAGGGAGTTAGATTAGGAAATGAGACACTTAAAGTAGTAAAGGAGTTTTGCTATTTGGGGAGGAAAATAACTGATGATGGTCGAAGTAGAGAGGATATAAAATGTAGACTGGCAATGGCAAGGAAAGCGTCTCTGAAGAAGAGAAATTTGTTAACATCGAGTATAGATTTAAGTGTCAGGAAGTCATTTCTGAAAGCATTTGTATGGAGTGTAGCCATGTATGGAAGTGAAACATGGACGATAAATACTTTGGACAAGAAGAGAATAGAAGCTTTCGAAATGTCGTGCTACAGAAGAATGATGAAGATTAGATGGGTAGATAACATAACTAATGAGGAGGTATTGAATAGGATTGGGGAGAAGAGAAGTTTGTGGCACAACTTGACAAGAAAAAGGGATCGGTTGGTAGGACATGTTCTGAGGTATCAAGGGATCACAAATTTAGCATCGGAGGGCAGCGTGGAGGGTAAAAATCGTATAGGGCGACCAAGAGATGAATACACTAAGCAGATTCAGAAGGATGTAGGTTGCAGTAAGTACTGGGAGATGAAGAGGCTTGCACGGAATAGAGTAGCGTGGAGAGGTGCATCAAACCAGTCTCAGGACTGAATTCCACAATAACAACATGCAGGCTTCCGTGGTATAATAGGCGCCTACCATCAAACGTCTGTCAGTTCAGGTTTTCTAGCGTCACCTCTGCGCTCTCCCGTGAGCGAAACATGCCTGCCACAATGCATGCGACCTTTGCTTGTAAACGTTTAGCATTATTTGTAAGTTCTGCCTGGAATGGAGTTACAGACTTGTGCAATATAAGAAGTGTTCTCCTAAGCAGCTCTGCGTACTGCCTGTATTTGCTCCGTATCCTGCTAATTAGCTGAAGTATGGCTTCTGTTTTAGCAACGATTACATTTCAAATCCTTACAGATATTTACAGATACGTATTTACATGATTTCACTGATTCTAACTGTGACTCATTGATGTTGTGCAGGTTGGAAGCGTGGGCTTTGGGGAGTTGAGTAGTTTCACTATACAAACCTCAATTCATCATTTGTTAATAAAAACAGAATCCGAGCATTACGCTTCACCATAAGAGCGATTTCACAATAGGTCGTCGTATCACAGTTTAATCACCAGATTTATTTCATCACACTGGGCAATAAGAGGAATCTATCACCTTACGACAGGTAACAAATATATATTTCACTACAATCTTTCAGGTTCATTATAAAAAATACAATACAGTCATATACAGGGTGGTCTGAAACAGTCTGAAACGCATGAAAGGGTGTTGCAGAGCAGGGCACGTTGCGCTGAGAAATAATGGTTAAGGAAGAAATCTAATTCGTTACGCCGTTTTCAAGTCATTTAGTATTGACGTTAGCGGATCAGGTCTTTGCAGGGGCAAATTCAAGCGGCCAGGAGATACCAATAATGTCAGTTGTTCTCATAGAATAGGTGATAGCGAACAAGCCCGCCCAGGCTCTGACTCAGGTTCCTTTCTCACTTTTGTTCAATGTACAGCTTTTGTGTCGCTGTCTTGTTCGGTTTTAGGAAAGAAAACGAAGAACACGTCTCCAGCAGGCCTCATGAATTTGCAGCGGCCTGACTAGCTAACTCCAGTGCTATCTAACTCGGAAACGGTGAAACGTATCGATTGTTTTCGTAGCAACTACTTATCAGCACAACCTACCATGAAATATCCTCACAAACTTTCCAAACTGTTTCCGACGAACCTGTATATACTATTAAGGCATAATGGTTAACCAAAAGTGATAACAAAGCTGAATGCTGACGACAAACTGCTAAACCAAATCTATTTAAAGCCACAGTAATACCAACTTGACTACCAATTGTACATTCTCCTTAACAATCCCGAAAGGCATTTACAAGTAGTTAGCAATTTCTTAAAAAATAAATCTGCCGTACAAAACTTTGTAAAATCATATATGAAAAATGAAGAGTAATTAATTTGTCACACGAACGCTTCACGTGTCATTAATGTAATTGATATATTAAACTTCACACAGTTAAATGGTGGCAACCTCAGATCAATAACTTTTTCATACATCTAACTATCTGTAAAAGAGTCTCGGCGCTACAACGACATTAATACCTAAAAGCAATCAAACGGTGGCAAACATCATATTTAAGCTTCTAATAAAACATCATAATCCTTTGCATTACTTGGAAGACAGACGGTCACTGGCATACGTAAGCAAAAGACACCACAAGCTTAAGACTAATTTGAAACAGGGGATGAACTAGAAGACCTCACTTATACTAGGGACCGACGCTCTAATATAGTCAGTTTAACATGTTCACAAGCTCACGGAGAGAACTAACATTAACTCAAGCCAACATTACACACAAACATGACACAAGACAGACACCTAATAGTGTGGTGTACTGAGAAACTACACAAGAAGAGCTTGCGACAGTCGGTTCCAGAAGTGCCGTGGACTTCCGTCCGCAGCAGGAAGATCGCTGCTCGCAAAGCAACCATGGTGCCATCGGGAATCACGCCCTCTGTAGCGACAGCACCACCACGAAGAGATACGCGCGCTTAAGCAACCTTGCGGGAGCAGAAGTTGTCAGATGTAAGTTTTAGGTCAATCCGAGACTTCCTGGGGTGATCCTGCAAAACGATCGGCCCATCTTCAAATCACAGAGCGAGATAAACAGTAGTAGAAACTGAACACTGATACAGCGTAGAATTATCGCGTGGACAGAGAACGCCTGCTTAAAGATTTAACTGAGTGCTATTAGTTTGGAACTGTTCTGTGTAGCGTCCCCATACTACGGCGCAGTTACCTCACATCGGACGGACGGACGGACAGATAATATCTGTCTGAAAATAAAAATTTAAACTCTTCACTCGAGGGAAGACATGAACGAAGGACCTCTCGTTCCGCAGGTGCTCACGCTAACCACGGGAGCATGGCACTCCGGAGCTCATACTCTTCTTGATGTTGCTTATCTTGCGCATGGACTACTCAGTTTGTTTATTTTGCTTATTTTTTTCATAGTTCCACACAACTTCTTCCTGTTTTATCGATTGATCTGTCTTCAGTTTTTAAAGGCCTATCCACTGTGCCAACTTATAAATAAATGTGAGAGGAGTTCCCTTGTCAGTCTCTGACGGTGCGGCCAGCTCACAGCGTAACGAGTCCGTAGCAGGGTCGGGTTCCACTGTCAGCAGTGGCTTAAGGCTGTGACTCTCTCTGATAAGGCACCTGCGACGGCCAGCGCTGATGCTGCAGAGGGTGTGTGCCCACACAGGGAGTGTGGATGGCCGCGAAAGCATCTGATACCGTTAATGTGTGTCCACACAGAGCGATTCAGCAGTAGTAGAGATTCTCCTAACCAGGCAAACGGGGAGCAGTAGTGCGTTCCCACAAAAGGCAGCTAGAAAAACTCATGCATCAACCAAGGACTGCGAGCTGGTGACCAGCGGTTGATGGAAGTCAACTGGCAAGAGACCTTTTGGTTGGAAGGCACCAGCTTGACTCCCAGCAGCATCTGGACTTAGGCACAGTAGGCGGCGTCGCAGCTCAGTGAAGAAATCATCTTGCAGTGGCTGCTAGCTGGACCATTTCAGAATGATGACTGGTGTAGGCTACATCTCGCAAGGGTCCGCAGGTAGTAATTCATGCTGGTTTGCTAAAATCAACAATATTTATGGTGGTTTGACCACGAGTGTTTTCACAGGCTAACACTCCTTGTCACAGGACAGGGAGAAGCCCGTTGCCAGGCTGGGATGTGTAGGAATCCCGACTGGCATTCAGTTTTTGTATGCCCAGCCATCTGACTGATGTTCTATGGCACTTCGGCCATTCAGTTACATAATAAAATTAAACAGTTGAGAATGTCGTTCTGACGATATTTCATCGTATTGAAACAAATTTCGGTGACTCATTACATCATCTTCAGGCGATCTTCACCCACTTCAGAGTCGGTTAAGACCTGACGGCAGTTTATAGAGTCACCGATACTGTTTCTTATGCTGTAGGTGTTTCCTTTTATTAAATGTGGTTAGCATTAGGCCAGCTGGACTTCCTAGTTCTGCTGCTTCATCATTGCTCCATACTACCGATAGAGCTGAGCCATAGATATGTGGTAACTTAGTATACGGCGAAGCCTGGGCAGCGGCTCTTGCCACGTGAGCTCCGGCCGTTCTTGTCAAAGATCGCCTCGCTGATCTGCCTCTGTCTTGCTCCCTTGACATATCTTGCATCAAGTCGTGATGATGTCCCTCCTTATTTCATCCACGTCAGCATAGAAAATGCGGCACAACAGTGCGCAGCTTTATGACTAGGTGCTAGCGACACGCCACTCTGGAATGTCATCTGGAGCAACTGTACTATAATACTTTTTTCCAAGTCTGCTCCTTAGTCGTCTACTTTATTTTCAACTGACAGGAGCACTCCATTTGCCACACTGTCCAAGCAACAGAGCGATGCGTCTTGTAGTGATTGGAGCCTACCTACAGGGGAATCGGCTTCTGGTCAATGCAGCAGATGGCACTTTCATCGTGAATGAAATACCTTGTATTTATTATTGGAGAGTGGCAACGGCCTAGCCGCAGTGGATACACCGGTTCCCGTGAGATCACCGACGTTAAGCGCTGTTGGGCGTGGTCGGCACTTGGATGGACGACCATCCAGCCGCCATGCGCTGTTGCCGTTTTTCGGGGAGCACTCAGCCTCTTGATGCGAATTGCGGAGCTACTCGACCGAATAGTAGCGGCTCAGGTCAAAGAAAACCATCATAACGACCAGGAGAGCGGTGTGCTGACCATACGCCCCTCCTATCCGCATCCACAACTGAGGATGGTACGGCGGTCAGATGGTCCCGATGGGCCACTTGTGGCCTGAAGACGGAGTGCTTTGAGTGCTTATTGGAGAGTCGTTAGATGGTAAGTCAACAGTCCCCTATTATTGGAAAGCAACAAAAGAATTTTAAGTTGATTGTTGCTTGTTAATTGCACAGCGTCTGTTCTAGTGACTCTTTTCAGCCGTATAGATGAATTTTGCGGCCTGTTAGCGACATCACAAGCGAGCAAGCAATAAAAGGAAGGAAGCGCACATGGAGAGATCTTTCTCCAACAATCATTTAATCACATTTAATTATTACACTTCTGAAACTGCTCTTTTGTATACACTCGAAGACAAAATGGCACATCGCACCACGAAGGAATTATTCGAATGGAGTAGATACCGGTAGACATGATGTACATGTACAGATAAACAAATGATTACAGTTTCAGAACAGAGGGATAATTTATTTGATATAGATTCACAGCTTGAGCAAGTTAAGAAAAAAGTTGGTAGATCTCTCGCCCATGTGCAGGCAGTTATTCGGTTTGACGTTGGTTGACAGAGGTGACGGATGTCCTCTTCAGGGATATCGTACCAAACTCTGTCCAACTGACGGGCTAGATCATCAAAATCCCCGGATGGTTGGAGGGCCCTACCCACTATGCTCCAGACGTTCCCAACAGGGAACAGATCCGGTGACCTAGCTGGCCTAGTTAGGGTTTGGCAAGCGAGAAGCCGTGTTCGGGAGGCATTATTTCCCTGAAACGTAATCCCAGGATGGATTGCCACGAAATGTGGCGAAATCTATCGTGACGTACCGCTGTGCTTTAATAGAGCCGCTGGTAACAAAACAAAGGGTTCTTCTAGGAAAGGAAATACGCACTCCCCACCATTACTCCATGTTGTCCAGCCATACGGGCAGGCGATCGTTAGGTTGACATCCCACGCCGTTCGAGGCATCTCCAGACACGTATTTTCTGATCATCGGGATTCTGATCGTAACGGGACTCGTCACTGAACACAATTATACCGTAGTCAATTAGATTACTGTATGCGCTATCGTTGGCACTATTCGCGGTGATGGTATGTATCCATACCGGTCTATGTTACGTCATTTAAATTGTTGCTGTTGTAGTCTTTAGTCCTGAGACTGATTTGATGCAGCTTTCCATGCTACTCTATCCTGTGCAAGTTTCTTCATGTCCCAGTACTTACTGCATACGACATCCTCCTGAATCTGCTTCGTGTATTCATCTCTTGGTGTCCATATACGATTTTTACCCTCCACGCTGTCCTCCAATGCTAAATTTGTGATCCCTTGATGCCTCAGAACGCTTCCCACCAACCGGTCCCATCTTCTTGTCGTGCCACAAACTCCTACCCAATTCTATTCATTACCTACTCATTAGTTATGTGGTCTACCCATCTAATCTTCATCATTCTTCTGTAGCACCACATTTCGAAAGATTCTATTCTTCCTGTCCAAAATATTATTCGTTCATGTTTTACTTCTATACATGGCTACACTCTATACAAATACTTTCAGAAACGACTTCCTGACACTTAAATCTATACTCGGTGTTAACAAATTTCTCTTCTTCAGAAATGCTTCACTTGCCATTGCCAGTCTACATTTTCTATCCTCTCTACTTCGACCATCATCAGTTATTTTGCTCCTCAAATACCAAAACTCCTTTACTACTTTAAGTGTCTCATTTCCTAATCTAATTCCCTCAGCATCACCCGACTTAGTTCGACTACATTCCATTATCCTCGTTTTGCTTTTGTTGATGTTCATCTTATATCCTCCTGTCAAGACACTGTCCATTCCGTTCAACTGCTCTTCCAAGTTCTTTGTTGTTTCTGACAGAATTACAATGTCATTGGCCAACCTCAAAGTTGTTATTTCTTCTCCATGGATTTTAATATCTACTCCGAAATTTTCTTTTGTTTATTTTACTGCTTGCTCAATAAACAGATTGAATAACTTCGGGGAGAGGCTACAACCCTGTCTCACTCCCTTCACAACCACAGCTTCCCTTTCATGCCTTTGACTTTTATAACTGCCATCTGGTTTCTGTACAAATTTCAAATATCCTTCATTCCCTGTATTTTACCCCTGCCACCTTTAGAATTCGAAAGAGAGTATTCCAGTGAACATTGTCAAAAGCTTTCTCTAAGTCTACAAATTCTAGAAACGTAGGTTTGCCTTTCCTTAATCTTTCTTCTAAGATAAGTCGTACGGTCAGTATTGACTCACATGTTCCAATATATCTACGGAATCCCAAGTTATCTTCCCTGAGGTCGACTTCTACCAGTTTTTCCATTCGTCTGTAAATAATTCCTGTTAGTATTTTGCAGCCGTCACTTGTTAAAGTGATAGTTGTGTAATTTTCACATCAGTCAACGCCAGCTTTCTTTGGGATTCGAATTATTATATTCTTCTTGAAGTCTGGGGGTATTTTGCCAGTCTCATACATCTTGCTCACCAGATGGTACAGTTTTGTCAGGACTGGCTCTCCCAAGGCCATCAGTAGATCTACTGGAATGTTTTCTACTCCAGGGGCCTTGTTTCGACTCAGGTCTTTCAGTGCTCTGTCAAACTCTTCACGCTGTATTGTATCTTCCATTTCATCTTCATCTACATTCTCTTCCATTTCGATATTATTGTCCTCAAGTACATCGACGCTGTATAGACACTCTATATACTCCTTCCACCTTTGTGCTTTCCCTTCTTTGCTTAGAACTGAGCTTCGATCTTAGCTCTTGATATGCATACAAGTGGTTCACTTTTCTCCAAAAGTCTCTTTAATTTTCCTGTAGTTTATACCTACCATACCCCTAGTGAGATAACGCTCTACATCCTTACATTCGTCCTCTAGCCGTCCCTGATTAGCAAATTTGCACTACATGTCGACCTAATTTTTGAAATTTTTCTATTCCTTTTTGCCTGCTTCATTTACTGTATTTTTATATTTTCCGCTTTCATCAATTGAATTTAATATTTCTTCTGTTACCCAAGGATTTATACTAGCCCTCAACTTTTTACCTACTTGATCCTCTGCGGCCATCAATACTTCATCCCTCAGAGCTACCCATTCTTCTTCTACTGCATTTCTTTCCCCCATTCCTGTCAATTGTTCCCTTATGCTCTCCCTGAAACTCTGTACAACATCTGGTTTAGTCAGTTTATCCAGGTCCCATCTCGTTATATTCCTACATTTCTGCAGTTTCTTCAGTTTTAATCTACAGTTCGATAACCAATAGATTGTAGTCAGAGACCACATCTGCCGCTGGAAATGTCTTACAATTTAAAACCTGGTTCCCAAATCTCTCTCTTACCATTATATAATCTATCTGATACCTTCTAGTATCTGCAGGATTCTGCAACCTTCTTTTATGATTATTGAACCAAGTGTTAACTATGATTAAGTTATGCTCTGTGCGAAATTCTCCTAGACGGCTTCCTCTTTCATTTCTTAACCCCAATCCATTTTCACCTACTATTTTTCCTTCTCTTCCTTTTCCTACTCTCGAATTCCAGTCACCCATGACTATAAAATTTTCGTCTCCCATCACTACCTCAATAATTTCTTTTATCTCATTATACATTTCATCAATTTCTTCATCCTCTGCAGAGCTAGTTGGCATATAAGTTTGTACTACTGTAGTAGGCGTGGGATTCGTATCTATCTTTGCCACGATAATGCGTTCACTATGCTGTTTGTAGTAGCTTACCCGCACTCCTATTTTCTTATTCATTATTAAACCTACTTTCTCCTGATAACGACGTCCTCCTGTGTAACTACAAAGGTCACAAAAATTAACACAGAAATTTCGTATTTCATATTTCAATAATGATGCACTTTGATTAAGGATGTTAGCACAAATACTGCTGACAGATCGCTGGAAGAATAGTACTAAATAACAGAATTCCTCAATATTTAGAGTACTTCAGTTAACATAATCCGAAACGATACTGGAAAACGAGCATATGAAATTTGCTTGACGTTGTTGTGAGACTTTTAGCAAGGACAAAATGTAAAGGTCTTGCTCGTGGAAGACAAACGACCTACGTACACAAGAGACGTTGTATGACATACTAACTCATCTGGACGTGAAACACGATTTCGAAGAATCACGGAGGCCGTAGTGTCAGAATGAAAAATGATCTAAGCGATATACACGACGTCGATTTACGCCAGGCGTCAACTGTCAGGGAGCTGAAGGAAATTCACAGGCGCATTTATCGTTATGAAAAAAAACTGATAACGTCGTAAATGCTAGTATTTTGTTCTGGTTTCTGCTAAATGTATCCACCACACAAAAAATCTGCCTTTCAGGAGATGATTCATCCGTCTGCAAGTTGATGATGGAACAACAGATATATTCGTATATCAGTTTGACAGGACAATAGATATCCGTGCCTGTCATTTTCTTCTTTCGTGGTGTATTTCGAGTTGGCGATGCCAAATAAAAAGAGCAACGAAATTACTGCAGGCAATAAAACTGAAACAAAATTTCCATTATCCTGCTAATTAAACTGCTAAGATTGTATCATTCCCTTATTATATCAGTCTGTCGTTTTTACCGTTCTTTATTTCTGTTGAAATAAAACAGTGCAACAGTTCCTTTTCAGTTTTGTAGGTATCTCTAGACTTCTCTGGGAAACTTTACTCGGGGAATTTCTTGATACACAGAACACTAACCTTCAGCATGTTGTTAGGAGGTGCTTCTACTTACGATCTGTAACATATTTATGCTTGATTGATCATCAATTATGATATATTTTACTACTCTTTCCCTCCCGTTTTTATTTTCTTCCTCTGCGCCTCTTTGCAGCCCTAAGTTGTTTCAGGTTGCTCAAACAAAATTCTCACTGCGTTATCCCTTTACTTGTCTTCTGCAGATCTCTCTCCCCGTCCATTCTTGCTAATGTCTGTTTATTTCCTATATCGTCTGTCTATTTAATCTTTGACATTATTCCAAAGCACGTGTCAAAAGCTTGCAGTTTATTCTTTCCAATATTATATGTTTAACTTTTTTACAGTTTTAATCGCACATACACTTTTTCAGAAATGTGTTCCCGTATTTTGTGATAATACTAGATTCGAACTAACTTATTATACTGAAGCAAAATTTTCGTCTTCCACTGCTCTGGTCTACCTCTGAAATTTCACTTTCTTTGGCCTCCTTAGGAAATCTTACTCGATAGGTAGGATTATACCTTCACTTCTATATGGCCCGATCTAAAATATTAAATTCAGTTTTCTATTTCCTACTAATCTTCGTCAGTTACCTAGGTTCGTGCTAAATTCTTGTTTTAAGTATGCTGCCCAATCCAGTCTACAATTCTTACAAATCTTCTGTACTTTCACAAAGTAATACGAACTTAATATTCTTTAGCACTTTTTTCAGTTTATCGCAATAGAATTGTAGTGTTTTTCGGTATGATTAGTAGCGTGTCCCTGCTTAGAGTCGTGAAGAGCTACTTCTCTGCTGTTTCGGCAGAAATTTCTTCTTTCGTTTTGGCATAGTGTAGCTACAATCAACCGAAACAAATAGTGGTCATTAAGTCTTTCACATGACGCCGAGCGTCAGTGGGAAAAGTGGGTTTGTTTTCCATTACAAGCAAAATGACCTTAATTCGGAATTTTACATGCCTCTTCGACAAAGCGGCTCGAAATTGGTATAGCACTTTATTCGTTTTACCGAAATGTATTTGCAGAGACAGTAAAACATAAAGAATAACCAGTACGCCTGCAGCGACAGCACCATCCTGTCCCACGCTGGCTGCTACCACCACGTAGAAGTTTTTGTCAGTTGCTCCTGGAGTACCGATAGTTCTTCGTGTTTACTGTCTCTGGTAATACATATGTATAAGAGGAATATCCCCCCATGAACCATAGACCTTGCCGTTACTGGGGAAGCTTGCGTGCCTCAGCAATACTGATAGCAGTACAGTAGGTGCAACCACAACGGAGGGGTATCTGTTGACAGGCCAGAGAAATGTGTGGTTCCTGAAGAGGGGCAGCAGACTTTTCAATAGTTGCAGGGGCAACAGTCTGGATGATAGACTGATCTGGCCTTGTAACACTAACCAAAACGGCCTTGCTGTGCTGGTACTACTAACGGCTGAAAGCAAGGGGAAACTACGGTTGTAATTTTTCCCGAGGGCATGCAGCTTTACTGTATGGTACCTTTCGAAATGTGGTGCTACAGAAGAATGTTGAAGATTAGATGGGTAGATCACATAACTAATAAGGAGGAATTGAATAGAATTGGGGAGAAGAGGAGTTTGTGGCACAACTTGGCAAGAAGAAGGGACCGGTTGGTAGGACATGTTCTGAGGCATCAAAGGATCACAAATTTAGCATTGGAGGGCACCGTGGAGGGTAAAAATCGTAGAGGGAGACCGAGAGATGAATACACTAAGCAGATTCATAAGGATGTAGGCTGCAGTAAGTACAGGGAGATGAAGAAGCTTGCGCAGGATAGAGTAGCATGGAGATCTGGATCAAAACAGTCTCAGGACTGAAGACCACAACAGCAAGGCGAATATCAAGCTATGCTAATTTCAGATCGCTTTGCAGAAAGGGCACGTATAATGCCGATTTAAAAATAGTTTTGTTTGTAACGGGAAACAAACCTATGGTCTTCATCAACACTGGGCCTCACATTGGAGACATGACGAGCAGTATCCGTTTGGGTAGACTCCATCTACACTACACTAAAACCATTTTGTAAATATCTGCTGGAACGACAGAGAAAATGCACCTGATGACCTATAGGGCAGACACCCGATACAAACACATACACGTACACAGGCACAAGAAATGTAGACTGATACTGTTATCAAACTATAATTCTTCAGAGTGCATCTGGTCTGAGAAAAGTGGTTGAGTATTTACTGAATGACCCTGTTGATCACAGTATACTACGCGAGTTTCTATACAGTTTACTCCTATTTTTCTCAGAATTTCTAACATTTGGCTTCATATTGCAGCCGATTTTTCTAGCTCTACAAATAACACGAACATGACATGGTTTTTGTAAAATCTTGCTTCTATTTTCATTCACAGCGTGTGAACTTCCTCCTTGGTGCTATTACCAATCCAAAAACCCAAGCTATCGTCATCTAATCGATTCTCAGTTTCATTTTTCTATTCTTCTAAACTTAGAGATTCACAATTTTTATTACAGCATTAAGGATTGTACAGGGGACTTAGTACTTGAGGGCTGATCAATAGAGACAGATTGATTATTTCCCGTATCTTCCGTGATTGTTCCCTACCTATACCATAAATATTTGAAAAATACTGGTTTTTATATGACATGTCCATAGTGAGAGCACTCAGCTGGTTACTTGTAATGCACTGTTTTGTAGACACTTTTTGCATTTTGCATACCAAACAACACAAAAAGCTGCAGCAACCATACTGTGAAGACACACTACCTTGAACAAAAGCGTTTACATCCTTTCGAGGATTTCATAGAAGGTCGACTTGTCTGTATCGAGGAAGGTGGGCGTTGTGTTTCGGCTTCTGCTGTGACTGAAGTCCATATCAACACAGTTGAAGTGATCGTACGTGAGGATCGGAGTCTCGGTCCGGCACACAGTTTTGCCGCGTGGAGTGTCCGCGCGGTTTGGTGGGCCTTGTCACGGATTGCGCTGCCTCTCTAGCCGGAGGCTCGAGGCCTCCCTCGAGCATGGGTGTCTGTGTTGCTCTTAGCGTAAGTTAGTTGAAGTAGTGTGAAAGTCTAGGGACCGATGACCTCAGCAGTCTGGTCCCTTGGATTTTCACACACATTTGAACATTTCGAGCATCGGCAGATAACATTACTTCAGTGAAGTGTTCAGAATTTCCTATGGCAATATGGCAGTGTTTTTACGATTATGCATTATCATCTCCGTATGTCACATATTTGTGTCCATTGGGTGCCACGTCTGTTGACTCCCAAACAAAAGGCTGTGAGAATGGAGACAAGCCGCGAGGTGCTGTGTCTCCTTGCTGATGGAGGGGATGCGTTTCTGGATTCGGTTGTCACCGGAGTCGTGGCTGCATCGTTATAATCCTAAAGGAAACCGAGCCAGCACATTGTGAAAATCGCCAGGATCTTCAACACAAAAAAGGGGAAAATAATGGTGTTCACATTTTTTGACTGTCATGCCATCATTTACCAGCATGCAGTTTTCCCTCTCACTACTGTTACAGCCGAATATTATAGGGCAGTGCTGGTTAAACTGTGGAAGCACATTACAAGGAAACGACCAGAATTTTCTCGGACTGGATGCGGACTTCATAATTACAAAGCCTATCCTCACATCGCAAGCAACTCATGTACAATGGTGTCCAAAATTGAGGCAATAAAAGGAAATTTTGCAATGCTGCGTTTATTTTTCCACAAAACAGTATAAAAATGTAACAATAAAGTAGAAAAAAGTAAAAAATACAGAACGCGAACAAATGCAACATGCCTAACGGTAGACAAAAACTCTTCGTTCCTTTCAACTTAACGGATTTGCACACACATTCCGACAACTGGTTAATGTGACCAGTATGGGGTGTTATCACCTCTGGCAGCAATGCAGACCAGACAAAGACGAGAAATGCTGTGAATGACGTCATCAATCTCATGCTGAGGCAGTAGCCCCATTCTTCGTGCAGAGCTGCTCGTAGTGTTGGAAGGTAATTGCTGGAAGCTGACGTGATGCAAGTCGTCTCCCTAGTGCATCCCAAACATGCTCTGTCGGACTGTAATTTGGAAAGCGAGCAGGCCACCCTATGCGTGCCGTATCTTCGTTTCCAAGAAAACATCAACCACCCGTGCTCTATGAGGTCGAGCATTATCGTCCGTCAGTAAGACGTTTGGGCCTATAGCACCTCACACCAACCGCAAATGAGGTCCATAGATCTCGTCACGATACCTGACAGTTCTTAAAACTTGCTGATTGATCCGTAAAATTTCACGAAGAGGTGTTCGTGTGGTAAACGTAATCCCTGCCCTCAGCATTAAGAATCCATTAGGGATCGATCTTGGTCTCTTTCCACAATGTTTACTCCCCCGAAATCATATTCCACGTGCCCTCCAGACGAAAATCCCCCGAGTCAGTCTCCATACTGAATCGGAACTCATCTGTGCAAGCAACATTGGCTCTCTGTTCTACCGTCTAGGTAGCATGTTGATGACTCCACGGTAGAAGTTCCCTTCTGTGAAGACACGTCAGAGTTAAATATATAGTATGTCTCCGACAATAAAGGCCACTCTGCGGAAGCCATCTGTACATAGTTTCCCTTGACAGACCAAATCGAGTGGATAGAGATTTAGGAACCAGGATTATAATTCTAAGACATTTTCAGGTGCAGATGTGAACTCTGACCACAATCTATTGGCTATGATCTGCAGATTAAAACTGAAGAAACTGCGAAAAGGTAGAAATTTAAAAAGATGAGACCTCGATAAACTGAAAGAACCAGAGGTTGTAGAGTATTTCAGAGAGAGCGTTAGGGAACAGGGGAAAAAATACAGAGTGGGTAGCTTTGAGAAACGAAATAGGGAAGGCAGCAGAGGGTCAAGTAGGCAGAAAGACAAGGCCTAGTAGAAATCCTACGGTAACAGGAGATATATTTAATTTAATTGACGAAAGGGGAAAATATAAAAATACAGTAAATGAAGCAGGCAAAATGAATACCAACATAACAAAAATGAGATCAACAGGAAGTGCAAAATGGCTAAGGAGGGATGGCTAGAGGACAAATGTAAGGATGTAGATTCATATACCATTAGGGGTAAAATAAATACTCTCTACAGGAAAATGAAAAAAGGGTCGTTTGGGCAAAAGAGAACCACTTGTATGAATATCAAGAGCTCAAATGGAAAACCAGTTCTAAACATAGATGGGAATGCAGAGAGGTGGAAGGAGTATACAGTATATTACAAAAAGGTACGCCCAAATTTTCAGGAAACATTCCTCACACACAAAGAAAGAAAATATGTTATGTGGACATGTGTCCGGAAACGCTTACTTTCCATGTTAGAGCTCATTTTATTACTTCTCTTCAAATCACGCTAATCATGGAATGGAAACACACAGCAACAGAACGTACCAGCGTGACTTCAAACACTTTGTTACAGGAAATGTTCAAAATGTCCACCGTTAGCGAGGATACATGCATCCAACCTCGGTCGCATGGAATCTCTGGTGCGCTGATGCAGCACTGGGGAGGGGCGTATTGTATCACAGCCGTCCACAATACGAGCACGAAGAGTCTCTACATTTGGTACCGGGGTAGCGTAGACAAGGGCTTTCAAATGCCCCCATAAATGAAAGTCAAGAGGGTTGAGGTCAGGAGAGCGTGGAGGCCATGGAATTGGTCCGCCTCTACCAACCCATCGGTCACCGAATCTGTTGTTAAGAAGCGTACGAACACTTCGACTGAAATGTGCAGGAGCTCCATCGTGCATGAACCACATGTTGTGTCGTACTTGTAAAGGCACATGTTCTAACAGCACAGTTAGAGTATCACGTATGCAATCATGATAACGTGCTCCATTGAGCGTAGGTGGAAGAACATGGGGCCCAATCAAGACATCACCAACAATGCCTGCCCAAACGTTCACAGAAAATGTGTGTTCATGACGTGATTGGACAATTGTGTGCGGATTCTCGTCAGCCCACACATGTTGACTGTGAAAATTTAGAATTTGATCACGTTGTAGTGAAGCCACATCCGTAAAGAGAACATTTGCACTAAAATGAGGATTGACACATTGTTGGATGAACCATTCGCAGAAGTGTACCCGTGGAAGCCAATCAGCTCCTAATAGTGCCTGCACACGATGTTCATGGTACGGAAACAACTGGTTCTCCCGTTCCACTCTCCATAAAGTGACGTGGTCAACGTTACCTTGTACAGCAGCAACTTCTCTGACGCTGACATTAGGGTTATCGTCAACTCCACGAAGAATTGCCTCGTCCATTGCAGGTATCCTCGTTGTTCTAGGTCTTCCCCAGTCGCGAGTCATAGCCTGGAATGTTCCGTGCTCCCTAACACGCCGATTAATTGTTTCGAACGTCTTCCTGTCGGGACACCTTTGTTCTGGAAATCTGTCTCGATACAAACGTACTTCGCCACGGCTATTGCCCAGTGCTAATCCATACATCAAATGGGCATCTGCCAACTCCGCATTTGTAAACATTGCACTGACTGCAAAACTACGTTCGTGATCAACACTAACCTGTTGATGCTACGTACTGATGTGCTTGATGCTAGTACTGTAGAGCAATGAGTCGCATGTCAACACAAGCACCTAAGTCAACATTACCTTCCTTCAATTGGGCCAACTAGCGGTGAATCGAGGAAGTACAGTACATACTGACGAAACTGAAATGAGCTCTAACGTGGAAAATAAGCGTTTCCGGACACATGTCCACATAACATCTCTTTTTTATTTGTGTGTGAGAAATGTTTCCTGAAACTCTGGCCGTACCTTTTTGTAACACCCAGTATAGAGTGTCCATACAAGGGCGATGTATTTGAGGGAAATATTATGGAAATGGAAGAGGACGTAGATGAAGATGAAATGGGACATATAATACCGCTTGAAGAATTTGACAAGGAACTGAAAGACCTGAGTCATCCTCACAATTCCGAAGATTGCAAGGGCTGACAAGTGCGAGTATTATCGCACAATCAGCTTAACAGCTCATGTATTCAAGTTGCTGAGAAGAATAATATACAGTAGAATGGTAAAGAAAATTGAGTTTGTGCTAGATGACGGTCACTTTGTCTGTTGTTTTTGTTGTTGTCTTCAGTCCTGAGACAGGTTTGATGCAACTCTCCATGCTACTCTATCCTGTGCAAGCTTCTTCATCTCCCAGTACCTACTGCAAACTACATCCTTCTGAATCTGCTTAGTGTATTCATCTCTTAGTCTCCCTCTAGGATTTTTACCCTCCACGCTGCCCTCCAATACTAAATTTGTGATCCCCTGATGCCTCAGAACATGTCCTACCAACCGATAACTTCTTCTGGTCAAGTTGTGCCACAAACTTCTCTTCTCCCCAATACTATTCAATTCTTCCTCATTAGTTATGTGATCTACCCATCTAATCTTCAGCATTCTTCTGTAGCACCACATTTCGAAAGCTTCTATTCTCTTCTTGTCCAAACTATTTATCGTCCATGTTTCGCTTCCATACATGGCTACACTCCATACAAATTTCTTTCTGTAATGACTTCCTGACAATTAAATCTATACTCGATGTTAACAAATTTCTCTTATTCAGGAACGCTTTCCTTGCCATTGCCAGTCTACATTTTATATCCTCTCTACTACGACCATCCTCAGCTATGTTGCTCCCCGAATAGCAAAACTCCTTTACTACTTTAAGAGTCTCATTTCCTAATCTAATTCCCTCAGCATCACCCGACTTAATTCGACTACATTCCATTATTCTCGTTTTGCTTTTGTTGATGTTCATCTTATATCCACCTTTCAAGACACTGTCCATTCCGTTCAACTGCTCTTCCAGATCCTTTGCTGTCTCTGACAGAATTACAATGTCATCGGCGAACCTCAAAGTTTTTATTTCTTCTCCATGGATTTTAATACCTACTCCGAATTTTCTTTTGTTTCCTTCACTGCTTGCTCAATATACAGATTGAATAACATCGGGGAGAGGCTGCAACCCTGTATTACTCCCTTCCCAACCACTGCTTCCCTTTCATGTCCCTCGACTTTTATAACTGCCATCTGGTTTCTGTACAAATTGCAAATAGCCTTTCGATCCCTGTATTTTACCCCTGCCACCTTTAGAGTTTGAAAGAGAGTATTCCAGTCAACATTGTCAAAAGCTTACTCTAAGTCTACAAATGCTAGAAACGTAGGTTTTCCTTTCCTTAATCTTTCTTCTAAGATAAGTCGTAAGGTCAGTATTGCCTCACGTGTTCCAGTATTTCTACGGAATTCAAACTGATCTTCCCCGCGGTCGGCTTCCACTACTTTTTCCATTCGTCTGTAAAGAATTCGAGTTAGTATTTTGCTGCTGTGGCTTATTAAACTGATTGTTCGGTAATTTTCACATCTGTCAATACCTGTTTTCTTTGGGATTGGAATTATTATATTCTTCTTGAAGTCTGAGGGTATTTCGCCTGTTTCATACATCGTGCTCACCAGATGGTACAGTTTTGTCAGGACTGTCTCTCCCAAGGCAGTCAGTAGTTCCAATGGAATGTTGTCTACTCCGGGGGCCTTGTTTCGACTCAGGTCTTTCAGTGCTCTGTCAAACTCTTTACGCAATATCGTATCTCCCATTTCATCTTCATCTACATCCTCTTCCATTTCCATAATATTGTCCACAAGTACATCGCCCTTGTATAGACCCTCTATATACTCCTTCCACCTTTCTGCTTTCCCTTCTTTGCTTAGAACTGGGTTTCCATCTGAACTCTTGATATTCATACAGGTGGTTCTCTTTTCTCCAAAGGTCTCTTTAATTTTCCTGTAGGCTGTATCTATCTTACCCCTAGTGAGATAAGCCTCTACATCCTTACATTTGTCCTCTATCCATCCCTGCTTAGCCATTTTGCACTTCCTGTTGATCTCATTTTTGAGACGTTTGTATTCCGTTTTGCCTGCTTCATTTACTACTTTTTTATATTTTCTGCTTTCATCAACTAAATTCAATATTTCTTCTGTTACCCAAGGATTTCTACTAGCCCTCGTCTTTTTACCTACTTGTTCCTCTGCTGCCTTCACTACCTCATCCCTCAAAGCTACCCATTCTTCTTCTACTGTATTTCTTTCCCCTGTTTCTGTCAATTGTTCCCTTATGCTCTCCCTGAAACTCTGTACAACTTCTGGTTCTTTCAGTTTATCCAGGTCCCATCTCCTTAAATCCCCACCTTCTTGCAGTTTCTTCAGTTTTAATCTACAGTTCATAACCAATAACTTTGTCTGTATAAAAGGTAAATGCACGAGAGGGGCAGTTCTGACGTTTCGGTTGATAATTGGCGCAAGACTAAAGAAAAATCAAGACGCGTTCATAGGATTTGTTGATCTGTAGAAAGCCTTCGATAATGTAGAATTGTGCAAGATGTTCTAGATCCTGAGAAAAATAGGGGTAAGATATTGTTTCAAATGGTTCAAAGGGCTCTGAGCACCTTGGAACTTAACATCTAAGGCCATCAGTCCCCTAGAACTTAGAACTACTTAATCCTAACTAACCTAAGGACAACACACACATCAATTCCCGAGGCAGGATTCGAACCTGCGACCGTAGCAGTCGCGCGGTTCCGGACTGAAGCGTCTAGAACCGCTCGGCCACCGCGGCCGGCTAAGCTATATGGAGAGACGGGTAATAATATACAATATTTACAAGAACCAAGAGGGAATAATAAGAGTGGGCGACCAAGAATGAAATGCTTGGATTAAAAAGGTTGTAAGACAGGGCTGAAATGTTCCCCCCGCCTACTGTTCCATCTGTACATCGAAGAAGCCGTGATGGAAATAAATTAAAGGTTCAGGAGTGGAACTAGTATTCAAAAATTGAAAAGATAGTGATGATCCGATTAGCTGACATCCTGAGCGAAAGTGAAGAAGAGTTACATGATCTGCAGAACGGTATGAACCATCTAATGAGTACCGATTATGGACTGAGAGTAAATCGAAGAAAGACGAAAGTAATGAGAAGTTGCAGAAATGAGAACAAAGGGGAAACATGAGGATTTATGGTCACGAAGTAGATGAAGTTAAGAAATTCAGATACCTAGGTAATAAAATAACCAATGACGGACCGAGCAAATAGGACTGAAGACGCAGACTAGCAATGGCAAGAAGGGCATTTCTGGCCAAGAGAAGTCTGCTAGCATCAAACAAAGGCCTTAATTTGAGGAAGAAACTTCTGAAAATGTCCGTCTGGAGTAGAGAATTTTATGGTGGTGAAACATGGACTGTGGGAAAACGGGAACAGAAGACAATCGAAGTATTTGAGATGTGGTGCTACAGACGAATGTTGAAAATTAGGTGGACTGATACGGTAAGGAGAATCGGAGAGGATAGGAATATGTGGAAAACACTTGTAAGGAGAGGGGACGGGATAATAGGACATCTGTTAAAACATGAGGGAATGGCTTCCATGGTATTTGAGGGAACTTTAGAGAGCAAAAACTGTAGAGAAAGACAGAGATAGGATTACATCCAGCAAATAATTGAGGACGAAGGTTTCTAGTGTTACTCTGAGATGAAGAGGTTGGGTCAGAAGAGGACTTCATGGTGGGGAGAATGTGGCAGGCATCGTCTGTGTGCCATACTGCTCCATATGTGACTGTGTACACAGCGATTTGGATGTGGGGTTACCAAGCAAACACTGCCTCGTTTCATGGGTGCCCTGACGCCATTTTTGGCGTAGTTATTACTTGACCAGAAAGCCATCTTCCGTGAAGAACACGACCGTACGTACATCTGGTTGACGGTTGGTACGATTATATCGTGAATTAGATTCAGGACGGGGAAACAGCAGTTCGTTGCTTTAATTTTGGACACCTGTGCAACTTCTGGTTCAATTCAACATTACCTAAATACCCCATCCGCCTTATAGCCCCAATCTTGCACCCTGTGATTTTTTTTATTCCTATCGCTAAAGGCAAAACTTCGGATCATTAGATTTGAGACCTCTGAAGCAGTGCTCAAGAAAAGTGAGGCAATTACCAAGAACCTGACAAAGAAACTTCTGTCTGCACCAAGAGTTCGAGGACTGGCAAAGACGCTATAAAAAGTGGATTCAGTTAGAGAGGAATATTTTGGAAAAGATTGTGTGAAAACTGAAACTGAGAAATAAGCACAAGTGAAAAAAATCGGCCGGCCGTTGTGGCCGTGTTGTTCTACGCCCTTCAGTCTGGAACCGCGTGACCGCTACGGCCGCAGGTTCGAATCCTGCCTCGGGCATGGATGTGTGTGATGTCCTTATGTTAATTAGGTTTACGTAGTTCTAAGTTCTAGGGGACTGATGACCAAAGATGTTAAGTCTCATAGTACTCTGAGCCATTTTTTGAAAAAAATCGATCTCAGTCTTTGCTGAACAACCTTCGTACATGCAGGTTGATAATATCGGGAAATGTACAGTTTTGTTCTAGAATAAGCTGGAAGATGGCACCAATTTAAAATCTCTTTTTTCACGTTACCCACATATCACAAGGAATGGGTTCTAAGCTTAGCTCGAAAGGGGCGCATAGCACTGACATTATAAATAGTTATCATCGGCAATCGAAAGAGAAACAGCCCTCTGTCACTATATTTTTAACAAATTAACGTGGTTTCAACACACTAGGAGGAATGATCTATATTCTATACCATTTTCACAGAATAATGACTAAAAACTATGGTAGGCTATAAGTACGGAATCATCGTATAAGACTGACAGTACTTACATGTCATTTATAAAATAATAAATATGCCAAAAGGGCATTAGTTACAAAGCTATTTAAGATAATGATAATTGTGATGGCGAGCCACCAAGGGCTTCTCGTTACTTGCGTGGTGCAGGTTGCAACTCCCTATATGTTTGATAGAGAGATTCTCACTGCATTTTCAGTGTTGACGCCCTTGCTTTTAATTTCGGTGAAGGTAAATTTGAGTATGCTGAATCAGTATCTGTTTTTGGAATCTCTGTTTCACAGTGAACAATCTCGTGGTATCTTCTCGTGTCTCCTGAAGTTCTACAAGTACACCTTATGCTGATGTTATTTTAATGCAGTGTTACTTACCGAAATTTGTTGCAGGACCTAAGCAGAGTATGTCATCTTTCAGTTCTAATGACGAGCACTTATTCTTCCATAACTCACTCTCCTACGTAAAGAACAGCGTCCAATCTCATATAACATTTACATTTTCTTCTAAATTCTAAATTACTCATCTGATTCCCTTATATACTTATCTTATTCCTTCACCTTCTGCTTTTGATGTCGGCATGTATACGTGAACCATTGCTGTAGTCGTTAGTTGGTTTCTTTTATTACAAGAGCAATTCCTTTAATTATCTCTTCAGAGTGACTCTTTTCCCTACCTCTTCATCCACACGTACTACTGGTCCCATTATACCTACATTTAGCCTACATTCTTTTGATCGTATTTTTCTTCTTCATTGAATTTCACTTCATTCCACCTCTCGTTAAATTAAATTCCAGCCTTTGCATTTCCCTTTGAATATTTTAGGGCATCCTTAACATAGCTGCACATTTCACGCTACGACTGTTAAAAATTACTATTTCGTTAGTTTTTCATTCATCTCATCATTATCCCTATCTACGCACTGTATTAAACCTCACTAAGGATCACGGAATCACGACTATGCCATGTGAAGTTACTGTAGAACGCAATGTTTCCCTCTACCTATCAAAGAATAAAGCCGTCTCTCCATGTGGGCTGTTCGTTCCATTCAACGTTTTATATTATTTTCCAGCTTTCTTAAGGAATCATGTTTCACAAATCAGCAGTTTCTTCGTTCTTGTCTTTTCTATTACGTGTTAGTCTGATCCATTGTGTAACTTCTTAAAGTCTAAGCTTGCTTCTGCTAACTTCGTGTGCGTACTTTTTTCGAATGGACATTATCTTGTTAGATGCACTGCTACATGTCGCCCTTGACTTTGCTCCAATTTAATTTATTCGTTTCTACACACAGTCTAGAATGACTAAAAATTTTAACCTTTCGTTTGGCGTTTTTTACTGTGACATTCGTTTATAGCACTTCGCTTTTCACTACCTTTCCTCATCCAGCTAAATGTCCCGTAAATAAATAAACTCTTCTCACCGGGAAAGGGTAACTCCGCTTTCAAGCACTCTAGTAAATGATTTCAATGGACTTTCTTCATCTCTAAAATATCTCCAATATTTAGTACTAGTTCGCATTTGCGTCTTGGATATTAGCTCCTTTACTGGTCTCTTATCTGAAATTACATTCGCTCTTCTCTTGCGCAGGACTCATTTTTTCAACAGATGCTGTCTGTTACCAATTAGGCTATATTTTTCTTTTACTGAAATTTCTGCTCAAACCTGATTTGCTCAGTCATAAATGAAAATTTCTTTTTGTTTTTGTCAATTTGGTCCCTCACACACTAGGGTTGCAACTTAAATAGGGGCAACTATTTATTCACAACCAATGCAAAAGAGTTACAAGTTTGCACCTGTTACTGTCCTTCAAAGTAGTCAGCAGCGTTTTGTAGAACCGTCTCCAGCGTTGTGGAATGCGTAGTATACCGTTAGCAGAGTCTGTTCTGTTGACGGTGCGAATGGAGCGGTCTACTGCCTGTCGAATCTCTGGAACAGTGCTGAAGCGAATGCCACGAAGTGGCTCCTTCATATCGAATCAAATTAACAAGGACTTCAGTCCGCGGAATATGCTGGATGGTACAGTACTTCCCAGTTCCATCGACCGAACAGAGAAGCAACTGCTTGCTCTGTATGCCCCCGAGCATTGTGGTGCAAAATGATGAGTGGTTTCCGCATAAAGTGTCGGCGCTTCTTTCGGAAAGCTGGTTGCAGGTGATGCTCCAAACACGAACAGTAGTACGGTGCACTGAGGGTCTGGAGGAACGTAATGCGTGAGGATAACACCATCACAGTCGTACGCGACAATCACCGTAACTTTATACTGCTCCATTCGTGCCATCGACAGAATAGGTTCAAATGGCTCTGAGCACATCTTAGGTCATCAGTCCCCTAGAACTTAGAACTACTTAAACCTAGCTAACCTAAGGACATCACACACATTCATGCCCGAGGCAGGATTCGAACCTGCGACCGTAGCAGTCAGGCGGCTCCGGACTGTGCGCTTAGAACCGCGAGACCAACAGAACAGGCTCTGCTAACGGTACACTACGCCTTCAACGTCGCTGGTAACGGGCTCTATACAACAATGGTGACTACTTTGAGGGGTATTAACAGGTACAAACCTGTAAATCCTTTGTATAGGTAGTGAATAAATATTTGGCACTATGTAAGTTCCGACCCTCGTATAAGATATGCCGACGACAAATCCTTCAGTCTTTACTTTTCTTAGGAGTAAAATAGTTTCACCAATACTCTTTTGTAATCGATTATGTAGCAACCCCGGTATGACCCATGAAACTTGCCTTAGATTGGACGTCTTGCGTGCCTCAACGAAACAGATAGCCGTGCCGTAGGTGCAACTGCAAGACAGTGGTATCTGTTGAGAGGCAAGACAAGCGTTTTTTCTTGAAGAGAGGCAGAAGACTTTCCATTAGTTGCAGCGGCATCGGTCTGGATGACTGACTGACTGACTGACTGACTGACTGACCGTAACATCAACCAAAATGGCCTTGCTGTACTGGTAATGCGAACAGCTGAAAGCAAAGGGAAACTACAGTCGTAATTTTTACCAAGGGAATGAAGCTCTACTGCTCGGTTATATGCTGATGGCGTTATCAGGAGAATACGAAACTAGCGTTCTACGAATCGGAGTGTGGAATGTCAAATCCCTTAATCGGGCAGGTAGGTTAGAAAATGTAAAAAGGGAAATGAATAGGTTAAAGTTAGACATAGTTAGAATTAGAGAAGTTCGCTGGCGAGAGGAAAAAGACTTCTGGTCAGAATAATACCTGGTTATAAATACGAAATCAAATTGGGGTAATGCAGGAGTATGTATAATACTGAATAAAAATATAAGAACGCGAATAAGCTATTATAAACAGCATAGTGAACGCTTTTATGTAGCTAAGATAGGCGCGAAGCCCACACCCACCACAGTAGTTCTAGTTGATATACCAACTAGTTCCGCAGATGAGGAGGAGATTGAGGGAACGTAAGATGAGATAGCTAAGGTAGACGAAATTTTAATAGTTATGGGGCATTGCTATTCGATAGTAGGAAAAGGAAAAGAAGAAAAAGTAGTAGATGAATACGGACTGGGGAAAGGAATGAAAAAGGAAGCCACCTTGTAGAATTTTGCATAGAGCTTAATTTAAACATAGGTAACACTTGTTTTAAGAATCGTGAAAGAAGGTTATATACGTGTAAGAGTCATGGAGACGCCAAAGGGTTTCAGATTGGTTATACAATGGTAAGACAGAGATTTCGGAACCAGGTTTTAAACTGTACGATATTTTCAGGGTCATATGCGTAATATGACCACAATTTGTTGGTAATGAACTATAGATTAAAACTGCAGAAACTGAAAAGGCAGGAATTTAAGGAGATAAGACGTAGGTAAAATGAAAGAACGAGAGATTGTTGAGAGTTTCACAGGGAGCATTAGGGGAAGATTGGCAAGAACAGGGGAAAGGAATGCAGTAGAAGAATAATCGATGGCTTTGAAAGATGAGATAGTGAAGGTCAGCAGAGGATCAAATACGTAAAAAGACGAGCGGTTGTAGCAGTCCTTAGGTAACACATGAGATATTTAACGAAGCAAGGAGAAAATACAAAAATGCAATAAATGAAGCAGGTGAAAGGCAATACAAACGTCTGAGCGATGACACTAACAGGAAGGTGAAAATGGCTTAGCACTACTAGCTAGATGACCAATGTAAGGATGTAGAAGCCAATATTTTTAGTGCTAATATCGATGCTGCCTACAGGAAAATTAAAGAGAGCTTTGGAAAAAAGAGAACCATCTGCACAAATATCAAGAGCACAGATGAAAAACCAATCCTAAGCAAAGCAGGGAAACCAGGAAGGTAGAAGGTATAAATGGAGGGTCTGTACAAGGGATATGTACTTGAGGGCAATATTATGGGAATGGAAGAGGACGTAGATGAAGATGAGAAGAGACATATCATGTTGCATGAAGAATTGGACAAAGCACTGAAAGACATAAGGAACAAGTCTCCAGGAGTATACAACATTCCATTAGAAGTACTGATAGCTTTGGGAGAGCCATCCATGACAAAGCTCTTCCATCTAGTGGGCAACATTTATGACACAGGCGAAATGCTCTCACGCTTCAACAAGAAGATAATAATGCCAAATCCAAAGAAAGTAGGTGCTCACAGGTGTGAAAATTACCGAACCATCAGTTTAATAAGTGACTCATGCAAAATTCGAGCACAAATCCTTTACAGAAGAATGGAAAAACTAGTAGAAGCCGACCTCAGGGAAGATCAGGTTGAATTTTGGACGAATGTAGGGACACGTGAGGTATACTGACCCCACGTTCATAGCACTTATAGACTTCGAGAAAACTTTTGTAATGTTGACGTGAAAACTCTGTTTCAGACTCTAAAGGTGGCAGGGGTAAAATGCAAGGAGCGGAAGACTATTTGTGATATGTTCATAAACTAGATAGCTGTTATCAGAGTCGAGGGGCGCGAAGGGGAACCAGCAGTTGAGAAGGGAGTTATTCAGGGTTGTGGCCTACCCAGATGTTATTAAGTGTGTATACTGAGCAAGCAGTAAAGGAAACTAAGGAAAATTTTTGAGTAGGAATTAAAGTTCAGGGAGAACAAACAAAATCTCTGAGGTTTGCCGATGACACTATAATTCGATCAGAGACAGCAAAGGGCTTTTAAGATCAGTTGAACGGAATGGACAGTGTCTTGAAAGGAGGATGTAAGACGAACATAAACAAAAGCAAAACGAGGATACTGGAATGTAATTGAATTAAATTAGGTGACGCTGAGGGAATTAATGTAGGAAATGAGACACTTAAAGTAGTAGATGAGTTTTGCTATTTTGGAAGCCCAATAACTGATCATGGTCGAAGAATGGAGGATATAAAATTTAGACTGGCAATGGCAAGAGAAGCATTTCTGAAGAAGAGAAGTTTGTTAACATCGAGTATAGGTTTAAGTGTCAGGAAGTCTTTTCTGAAAGTATTCTTATGGAGTTAGCCGTGCATGGAAGTGAAACATGGGTGATCAGCAGAATAGACAAGAAGAGAATAGAAGATTTTAAAATGTGGTGTTACAGAAGAATGCTAAAATTTAAGGTTAGATCTCGTAGCTAATAAAGAGGTACTAAACAGAATTGCGGAGAAGAGAAATTTGTGATACAACATGACTAGAAGAAGGGAACGGTTGGCAGGACACATTCTGAGGCATCAAGGGATCACCAGTTTAGTACCGGAGGGAAGCGTGGGGGTTATATATAGTAGATGGAGTCCAAGAGATGAATACATTAACAAGATTCAGAAGGATGTGGTGTGCAGTAGTTACTCGGAGGTGAAGAGGGTTGCACACTATAGAGTAACATTGAGAGATACATCAAACCAGTCTTTGGGCTGAAGTTCACATCAATAACTACGTAGCAGCTGACTTGCACTGAAATTTTAGCTATTTCTTTCCTTGTTTCGGAGGTCATCTCATTTGTGAACTTCGAATTCTACTCATTTTTAAATTTTTCATATACCTACTACTCAATGTGGCTTCTTTTATTATTATTTAATCAATTTTACGTTACTCAAGCTCTGTCCCTTAGACAAGAGGTAATGAAATACAGACCTTATATGTGGTAAATATTCAGAGTCACTATGGATTAAGATCAAGGATAAATGACGGCCAAAGCAAGCTATTCGCCATATTCCCTGCCACAAAATTTAATGAATACTGACATTACCTGGCAGTATGTCTAAAACTGCTAATGATAACGCAGGGTGGCCCACGATTTAAGCTCGGTATTTGGAAAGATTAAAAAAATTATGTCTTGAATAAAAGGATGTTATACATTAACACTCATTCTGTTCTGACAGGTTCTCCAAATAATATTTTCTGGATAGAAAATCGTTTATTTTCTTATACCTTTTTGTGTTTTGCTTCCTATTACATTTAATTCAGATAACAAATTTGAAACATTCTGTAACATAGTTCACCCCGCATAGTAGTCAAGGCAGAACCCCGCCCACCCAACTCATCATCAACATATCCACGAATTGCTTTGCCCGCTGCCCAAGTCTGCACTTACTCAAATCGACGCTCTCTTCATTTCAGTGGACCACCGCTCCTTCGGGAGAGCCGAAGTACTAATTTATTCTGTACGTGTCTCTCGCTGCAGCACGGTGGAGAAAAATTATATTTCACTGGGGAAATTCGTGCGCCGTTCTACAGATGCTCTTCTGTGATCAAAGTGAGGAACTGTGGCTAGCAGTGAAGCTCTCATACCATATTTCTGGAAGAATAATCTGTCACATTAATTAACAGCGGCTTAACGAGTGGCTTAGATTTTCACAACGGTAGGCACCGTTTTACAGCCGTAGTGCTCTGAAAACCTTAGGAAAAGCAACTTTTATATGGTTACCGTATTTGTTGCTATCACTTTCACATTCGTGTTAGCAACCATATGCATAAGACAAAGCCCGTATAGGGCTGATAGTATTGTGGTTACACAGTCTCTCAAACCCGTACCTCATAGGAATTGTTCGTTAGAAATGTTAAACATTACTAACAGGATGTCGAATAATTACCAGACTCACAATTATAAACTTATTTTGGATAGCTGCCGACTTGAGCGAACACAATTAGCCACAAGCACATTTCGTATCATTTCATCGTGTAAAGAACTCAGAATCCGAAATGACAATGTCATATGCAATGAGCCATCACCAATCTTATGCTCGATAATAAAATTGAAATGCATCTAATTTCCAGTTTTCCACCATTCAGGTTTATTAAAATCATAGCCATGATCTACGAAGGTGATCTCAGCACATTGACAACAATTCTTAAAATACGTTTTGCCGTCATTTTCTCCTGCAGCAGTAATTATCACAGAACTGTACAATCCTTAGTGCTACATAAAGCAAGTCGCAGTTTAACGTCGTTACCAAAAATCTCAATCTTCAATAAACGTTCGGATTTACATAAGGTACACTTTTTAATATATATACGTCATGTAAATGTATATATTTATACAAAAGGGAGAGCTTTTGTGCAAAAAATATCGGGGTGATCATGACCGATTTATGTACACGACAATTCAATAAACGTTCAATAGACATAGTCTACTTGTCACACACACACACACACACACACACACACACATACACACACACATACACACACAGTCTATATATATGATTTAACGTTATTACCAAAAAATCTCGAAATGTTCTTGACCGATTTACCTTAAATTTTTGCAAGATGCTGTAATACATACACGCATACGAGATACAGAGTGGTCCATTGATAGCGACCGGTCCAAATATCTCACGAAATAATCATCAAACGAAAAAACTACAACGAACGAATCTCGGCTATCTTGAAGGGGGAAACCATATGGCGCTATGGTTTGGCCCGCTAGGTAACGCTGCCATAGGTCAAACGGATAGCAACTGAGTTTTTTAAATAGGAACCTCCATTTTTTATATTTTCGTGTAGTACGTAAAGAAATATGAATGTTTTAGTTGGACCACTTTTGTCTCTTTGTGATGGATGGCACTGTAATAGTCACAAACGTATAAGTTCGTGGTATCACGTAACATTCCGCCAGTGCGGACAGTATTTGCTTCGTGATACATTACCCGTGTTAAAATAGACCGTTTACCAATTGCGGAAATGGTCGATATAGTGTTGATGTATGGCTACTGTGATCAAAATGCCCAACGGGCGTCTGCTATGTATGCTGCTCGGTACCCTGGACGACATCATCCAAGTGTCGGGACCGTTCGCCGGATAGCTACGTTATTTAAGGAAACAGGAAGTGTTCAGCCACATGAGAAACGTCAACAACGCCCTGCAATAAATAATGATGCCCAAGTAGGTGTTTTAGCTGCTGTCGCGGCTAATCCGCACATCAGTAGCAGATAAATTGCGCGAGAATCTGGAATCTGTAAAAACGTCGGTGTTCAGAAACCTACATCAGCATGGACTGCACCCGTACCATATGTATATGCACCAGGAATTTCATAGCGACGTCTTTGAACGTCGTATACAGTTCTGCCATGGGCACAAGAGAAATTAGGGGCGATAACAGATATTTTGCACGCGTTCTATTTAGTGACGAAGCATCATTCACCAACAGCGGTAACATAAACCGGCATAATTGGGCCACGCAAAATCCACGATGGAGGCGACAAGTGGAACATCAGCGGCGTTGGCGGGTTAATGTACGGTGCGACATTACAGGAGGAAGGATATTTGGCCCCTATTTTATCGATGCCAATCTAATTGGTGCAATGCTGATTTCCTACGTAATGTTCTACCGATGTTACTACAAGATGTTTCATTGCATGACAGAATGGCGATGTACTTCCAACATGATGGATGACCGGCACATAGCTCGCAGAAGACAGGCATCTTATCCGCATGGCTGTCATGGTTCGTGCAGCCTTCGCGGTTGAAGCGCTAATGAATATCATATTTCATGACGGGTGGATTGGTCGTCGAAACTACGTACCATGGCACGCACGTTCACTGGGCCTGATGTCCCTGGATTTCTTTCTGTGGGGAAATTTGATGGATATTTGCTATCGTGAGCCACCGACAACGCCTGACAACGTGCATCCGCGCATTGTCAATGCATGTGCGAACATTACGGAAGGCGAACTGCCCGCTGTTGAGAGGAATGTCGTTACACTTATTGCCAAATGCATTGAGGTTGACGGACATCATTTTGAGCATTTATTGCATTAATGTGGTTTTTACAGGTAGTCACGCTGTAACAGCATGCGTACACAGAAATGACAAATTTGCAAAGGTACATGTATCGCATTGGAACAACCGAAATAAAATGTTGAAACGTACCTACGTTCTGTATTTTAATTTAAAACACCTACATGTTACCAACTGTTCGTGTAACATTTTGAGCCATATGCTTGTGACTATTACAGTGTCATCTATCACAAAGTGAAAGAAGTTGTCCAACTAAAACATTCATATTTCTGTACGTACACGAATATGTATTGAAAATGGGGTTTCCTATTTTAAAAAACGCAGTTGCTATCCGTTTGACCTATGGCAGCGTCATCCAGCTGGCCAACCACAGAGCCATCTGGTTTCCCCCTTAAAGATAGACAAGTATCGTTCATTGTAGTTTTTTTTCGTTTGACGCTTATTTCGTGAGATATTTGGCCCGGTCACGATCAATCGACCACCCTATATATAGGTTGTTAGCAAAAATCTCGGAAAGTCGTTCACCGATTTACTGCAAATTATTAGGCGAGAGTCTAACAAACTTTCAGACGGACACGGGCTACATATTTTTAATATATATACACTACCGGCCATTAAAATTGCTGCACAACGAAGTTGACATGCTTCAGAAGCGAAATTTAACCGACAGGAAAAAGATGCTGTGATATGCAAATGATCAGAGCATTCACACAAGGTTGGCGCCGGTGACGACACCTACAACGTGCTGTCATGAGAAAGGTTTCCAACCGATTTCTCATACACAAACAGCAGTTGATCGGCGTTTCATGGTGAAACGTTGTTGTGATGCCTCGTGTAAGGAGAAGAAATGCGTACCATCATGTTTCCGACTTTGATAAAGGTCGGATTGTAGCATATCGCGATTGCGGTATATCGTATCGTGACATTGCTGCTCGTGTTGGTCGAGATCCAATGACTGTAAGCAGAAAATGCAATCGGTGGGTTCAGGAGGATAATACGGAGCGCTGTGCTGGATCCCAATGGCCTCGTATCACTAACAGTCGAGATGACAGGCATCTTATCCGCATGGCTTTAACGGATCGTGCAGCCTCGTCTCGATTCCTGAGTCAACAGATGGGGACGTTTGCAAGGCAACAACCATCTGCATAAACAGTTCGACGACGTTTGCAGGAGCATGGACTATCAGCTCAGAGACCATGGCTGCGGTTACCCTTGACGCTCTAGCACAGACAGGAGCTCCTGCAGTGGTTTATTCAACGACGGATATGGTTGCACGAATGGCAGAACGTCATTTTTTCGGATGAATCCAGGTTCTGTTTACAGCTTCATCATGGTGGCATTCGTGTTTGGCTCCATCGCGGTGAACGCACATTGGGAGCGTGTATTCGTCATCGCCACACTGGAGTATCACCCGGCTTGATGGTAAGGGGTGCCATTGGTTACACGTCTCGGTCACGTCTTGTTCGCATTGACAGAACTTTTAACAGTGGGCGTTACATTTCAGATGTGTTACGACCCGTGGCTCTACCCTTCATTCGATCCCTGCGAAACGCTACATTTCAGCAAGATAATGCACGGCCGCATGTTGCAGGTCCTGTACGGGCCTTTCTGGGTACAGGAAATGTTCGACTGCTGCCCTGGCCAGCACCTCCAGATCTCTCACCAATTGAAAACGTCTGGTCAATGGTGGCCGATCAACTGACTCGTCACAATACGCCAGTCACTACTCTTGACGAACTGTGGTATCGTGTTGAAGCTGCATTGGATGCTGTACCTGTATTCGCCATCCAAGCTCTGTTTGACTCAATACCTATGCGTATCAAGGCCGTTATTACGGCCAGAGGTGGTTGTTCTAGGTTACTGATTTCTCAGGAATTATGCACCCAAATTGCATGAATATGTAATCACATGTCAGTTGTAATAAATTTGTCCAATGAATACCCGTTTATCATTTGCATTTCTTCTTGTGTAACAACTGTAATGGCCACTATATACAAGGTGATTTTCTCCAACGCGTAAAAACTCTAGGGATTGATTGATGAGAGGATACGGAACAAAAAGTTCAATTTCCGTGTTAAAGATTCAATCATACATTGTATAGAGACTGTGGTCTAATATGCGCTGTACCGCGCAGTCCCAGTTGCAGTATTTGTCGATAATGGTTTCCATGTGCCTCAATGCATACTTCTATGCACCTTATTGTATTGTGTTTCACACTTTTACATGGGCCAGGCAGCATACATACGCTGCTCTGGGATGGGCTCTGCTTACACGACACCTTTGAGATGGCCCTATAATCATACATGGCAAAGGTTGAGGTACGGTGAACGAGCAGGCCATGCAAATGGACCCCCTCATCTGATCCATCGACTAGGGAAGACGCGATTGAGAAGCATCCCGACTTTAAAGGCGACGTGTGCTGGAGCACTATCATGTAGTAATCACATAACCCTTCGAATCATCAGTGGCACTTCTTCCAGCAGAGAAGAAAAGTCATCCGCAAGGAAGACCGATAGTTCCGGCGTGTAGGCAACGTGGGAGGAAGACTAGTCCCAAAAGACTGTCGCCAATTATCCCGGCCCACACTTTCTGGCTGCACCGATTCTGATGATTCCCTGTCACCATAACATGGGGGTTCTGCATACTATCCCAAAGATGACTGTTACGAAATTTATAGTTACCACTCCGTGAACAGGATGGATGGCAAAATGTCTTATGAAGAAAACAGTGACAAAACTGCTCCCGATGTGGGAAGGAGTAAGCATTCCACAAGCTGTAAGTGATAAGGGTACTTACAATTATCATGGAGGATGTTCCACACGGTCGTCTGACTTACCCTCTACTGGCGGACCAACTGTCTGGTACTGACATGGCGGTCACCTTCCACGGCGTTAATCACTTTCACCTCCAAATATGGTGCCCGAACATTTCTGGTACATCCTTCAAGATTTCCTGCTTCTTGAAACGACCTTGTATCACACAAACGTCGAAACACCATTGCAGACACTGAAAACTATGGTTGTTGTCGACGGGGTTAGCACTCCCGAAGCAACCATGCTGCCCGCAGCACGTTGCCATTTGCCCTTTCGTAAGCGCACACCATGTCTGCAAGCAGTCCATTCAAATATGGAACCATTGGGTGCAACGCTCAATCACATCCACTACAAGGTGAGTCAGCAAGAGAAGTGAATCGGACACAACATTACCTATTAGCACGGCAGGACAGGGCGGTAGCGCATGTATGAGAAACAGTATTACCCTCTAGAGTCTTTGTAATAAGGTATGACTTAGTAAATGGTCTCTAACATGGAAGTCACGCCTTTCCGGACATAAGTTCATTATACGTTTTTTGTTCCGTATCCTCCCATTGATCAATTCCTACAGTTTGTACATCATGTAAAAAATAACCCTATATGCATACATGTAAACATAGGTACCCTCCCTCCTCACCACCGCTGCACCTCATTTGGTGTTGCTTTAGCGTACAGCACACTACATTCCAGTGTAGTCGAGCGTCAGAGTAACTTAGTAACAGGATGGCGGTAGTATACATTGTGAATACAATTTTTGTCGTCTACACGCATAACGATAAGATAGAACTGCTGCTGATGTACGCAGGAAGTACGTTGACTGAAAATGATTCAACAACTTCCATTTTTATGTTCAGTGCTGTTAGGGAACATGATGATTATTTTGCTGTAGGCGGGTGAAATTCTGTTAATGAAAGACTGATGTACAGCAGGCGATTCCCGGACAAGGCATTGCCTTCTCTTTGGACGTTTGGTCGTATGACTTCTCGCCTACTTGAGAAGGGAAGTTTAATTGGTAGTCGTCGAAACCGTCATAGACCACGAACATATGAAACTGCTGGTGGCCCAGTGGTCACTACCGTACGCGTGGATCCTCGACTCAGCACACGACAAATTCAACATGAAGTTGGCGTCTCGAAAACAAGTGCACATCGCATTCGGAAACGTTAGAAATTCTGTCCTTACAATATTCATTTACACGAAGAACTTTATGGAAATGGCTTCAGCAACAGAGTACAATTATGTCGGTGAGCTCAACAACAACTTCTGACTAATCCAAATTTCTTCTCCTATGTTCTTTTTACCGACAAAGCGTTATTCTCCAACAAATGAATTGTCAACATGAGAAATATGCATTATTAGTCCATCAGCAGCTCATGATGTCTCCAACAGGTAGAGGATTAACGTTCATGGAAGGTACCTTTATTCGACCTTTCGTTGTGAGAGTCATCCAACATAGCAGACAATATGCCTGATTTTTCAGACACGCTCTTCCAGTTCTCTTAGATGCCGCACCTCTGAATCATAGGACGGTCATATGGTATTAGCATGATGGATGCCATGAGCGTAAAGCCTTACGGGTACTGATTCTGAAGGCACTGATTTGGTCAGGCAGTAGCAATATGGCGAGACAGAAGAAGCAACAGGAAAGTAACCGATTTTGCGACTTTTATGAGTTGCTAACAAGTAGTGAATTGTACAATTTTATGTGTGTGCTTTGATAATTTAGTTTATTGAGTTTCTGTATGTTAAATTAGTATCTAATAGACATAGTTCTCCCGATTTCTTTTACATCTCCCCTAATCAGGGGAGAATTATGTTTCGGTAGTTCGGTTAATGAATCTCTGCGTATTAATCTAATTTATCAGGCACAGTTCCTGAGTTTTCGTCAGGATCTACAGAAGAGTTCTGCAGCATTTGTTGATAGTCGGTTTGAGTATAGCAGTTTTCCACCGACTTTAGTACGGATGGCGACCTTGCTTGATGGTTTGTGCGGATGCGAGCCGAGGTGGTCACATTCGCTCTCACTTCCAGGCTCTGATGGTTTCGGTTCCACGGTTTGAAGCTGCAGTGGATGGGCATCGCTGTTATGGGCCGGCCGTGTGGATCCAACGGATGTCCAGCACGTCCAAATCCTCCACTCGGTCCTCACAGGTGCCCACTCAAGTTACTGCCCGCACTGAGGTTGACCCCTCACCTGTAGTCGAGTGGTTCGTCGCTCGGGGCGTTGGAGGCGGCGAAAGACTTCCCAGGGGCCTCTCCAGTTGGTATGATAAACAGGTTCCAGGTGCTGTCTGTAGCTGATAATCGCTCATCCCGTTAGTCGCCTGTCCTGTTTCAGAGGAGACCCCTCGGCCTGCAAGTTCCGGGAAATCACAGAAAGTGGAAATATTGGTAGTTGGGAGCTCCAGTTGTAGGCGCGTTCTGGGGCCCCTTAGGGGCATGACTGCCAAGATGAGGGAAGAAAGCCAATGTGCACAATGTACGCATACGGGTGGAGTCATTCTACAAATAGAATGAGTCCTTCTCAAAGCTACGACGAACACAGGGCACAGCCAACTGCCGGTAGTGGCAAACAATATGTGTGTCGCTTTGGACAGGAAGATATTATCTCTGGCTTCTAGCGGTAACAGAAATGGTAAATGCTGCCAGTCTTGCTTGAGAGATGAAAGCAGAGCAAACAACTTGCAATATAGTGACGGGACCAATTGCGAATCTCTGGTACAGAGCCGAGTGGAGGATCTGAATCAGAGGCTCAGACGGTTCTGCGACTGTATAGGCTGCAGATTCCTCGACCCGCGCCGTTCGGTGGATGGTTTCGGGTTTCGCTCAATAGGACTGGCTCCACGGATAGAAGGGCCTCTGTGGCGTCTCAAACAGTGCATGCCGAACACAGAAAGAACGTACACTATGTGATCAAAAGCATCCAGACACCCCCAGTATCAAATGTTTTTCGTAATAGGTGCATTGCGCTACTACCTACTGCCAGATACTCCAAATCAGCAACCTCAGTAGCCATTAGACATCGTGAGAGAGCAGAATGGAGAGCTCTGTGGAACTCATCGACTTCGAAAGTGGTCAAGTGAGTGTGTGTCACTTGAGCCATAGCCCGCATCTCGTGGTCGTGCGGTAGCGTTCAGGCTTCCCGCGCCCGGGTTCCCGGGTTCGATTCCTGGCGGGGTCAGGGATTCTTTCTGCCTCGTGATGGCTGGGTGCTGTGTGTTGTCCTTAGGTTAGTTAGGTTTAAGTAGTTCTAAGTTCTAGGGGACTGATGACCATAGATGTTAAGTCCCATAGCGCTCCGAGCCATTTGAACCATTTGAACTTGATCCATACGTCTGCAAGCGAGACATCCACACTCCTAAACATCCCTAGGTCTACTGCTTCCCATGTGATATTGAAGTGGAAACGTGAAGGGACACGTACAGCACAAAAGCGTACAGGCCGATCTATTCTGTTGACTGACAGAGACCGCCGACAGTTGAAGACGTTCGTCTACATTTACATCTACGTGAATACTCTGCAACTCACACTAAAGTGCCTGGCAGAGGGTTCATGGAACCATATTCATACTGCTTCTCTACCATTCCACTCTCGAATGGCGCGTGTGAAAAAGGAACGCCTAAATCTTTCTGTTCGAGCTCTGATTTCTCTTATTTTATTATGATGATCATTTCTCCCTACGTAGATGGGTGTCAACAAAATATTTTTGCATTCAGAAGAGAAAGTTGGTGATTGAAATTTCGTAAATAGATCTCGCCGCAAAGAAAACCGCCCTTGTTTCGGTGACTGCCACCCCAAACTCGCGTAACACACCAGTGACACTCTCGCCCCTATTGCGCGATAACACGAAACGAGATGCACTTCTTTGCACTTTTTCGATGTCCTATCCATTCCTTCCATTCCATCACATAGGAATTCCAAGGAACCTGGTAAGGATCCCATACTGCGCAGCAATATTCCAGCAGAGGACGGACAAGTGTAATGTAGGCTGCCACTTTTGTGTGTTTGTCGCATCTTCTAAGAGTTCTGCCAGGAAAGCGCAGTCTTTTCTTTGCCTTCCCCACAATATTATCTATGTGGTCCTTCCAAATTATGTTGCTCGTAATTGTAATTCCTAGGTATTTAGTCGAACTGACAGCCCTTGTATTTGTGCGATTTGTCGTATACCCAAAATTTATCGGATTTCTTCTAGTACCCATGCGGATGACCTCGTACTTTTCTTTGTTTAGTGCTAATTGCCACTTTTCGCAACATACAGAAATTCTCTCTAGATCAATTTGTAATTGGAATTGATCGTATGATGATTTTACTATACCGTAAATTACAGCGTCATCGGCAAACAATCTCAGATTATCACATAGCTCATTTACATAAATCAGGAACAGCAGAGGGCCCATGACACTACCTTGTGGAAAGCCAGATATTTGTAATAGTCAGGCACATATCCATTCCATCACATTGGAATTTCAAACTGCATCAGGATCCACTGCACGTACAATGATAGTTAGGCGGGAGGTGAGAAAATTAGGATTTCATGGCCAAGCGGCTGCTCATAAGCCAATAAATGCCAAACGATGTCTCACTTTGTGTAGGGAGCTTAAACACTGGATTATTGACAGTGGAAAAAACGTTGTGTGGAATGACGAATCACGGTACACAATGGCATATTGCGGGTACGTCGAATTCCGGTGAACGTCATCTGATGCGTGTGTAGTGCAACAATAAAATTTGAGGGCTGTTGTGTTACGGTGTGGTCATGTTTATCACGGAGGGGGATTGCTCCCATTGTTGTTTTGTGTAGTACTATCACAGCACAGGCCTACATTGATGTTCTAAGCAAATTCTTGCTTCCCACCGTTGAAGAGCAATTAGGGGACGGTGATTGCATCTTTCAACACGATCGAGTACCTGTACGGCCTGTGGCGTAGTGGTTGCACGACAGTAACATTCCTGTAAAGGATTTGCCTGCGCAGAGACCGAAGCCTATAGAACACATTTGGGACTTTAACGCCGTCTTCGTGCCATGCCTCACCGACCGACATCGATACCTCTCCTCATTGCAGCACTCCGTGAAGAATGGGCTGCCAGTCTCCAGGAAACCTTTCAGCACCTAACTTAATGTATGCCTGTGAGAGTGGAATCTATCATCAAGGCTTACGTTGGGCCAACACCATAGTGAATTCCAGCATTACCGATGGAGGTCACCAGTCAGGTGCTCGTATACTTTTGATCACGTAGTGTAGATGCAGGCACCATCGGTATAACAGTTCAAAATTGTATCTGCGTTGGGAAAGTACCAGAGCTCCAGGTGCTAATAGAAAACAAAGTTCAGCCGGCATTTTCATGAAAAACCTTACGGTGTTCCGAAAGGCCAAACACAGTCGGCGATGGCGTGTTTGTTGCTGTTAGAGGTAACTTATCTTGTCGCGAAATTGAAGAAGATGGCTCATGTGAGATAGTATGGGCAGAGGTCATTTTTGGTAACAGGAATAAAATAATAATTGGATCCTTTTACCGAATTTCCTATTCAGATGATACAATTGCTGAAAGGTTCAAAGAAAACTTCAGTTTAATTTCAAACACGCACTCGGCTCATAAAATTGTAGTTGGTGGTGACTTTAACTAACCGTCAACATTCTGGCGAAAATACATGTTTAAATCTGGAGATACGCATATAAATGCATTCTCTGAATATTATTTCGAGTAGTTAGTTCATGGTTCCACGCGAATAGTTAGCGGTTTTGAAACTACACATAACCTCTTAGTAACAAATAATCCTGAGATACTAACAAGCATGAAAACGGTTTCAGGGATTAGTGAACACAGGGTTGCCGTAGAGAGACTGAATATTGAATGGATTCACAGTAGCAAATAAGGACAACTGTCAACTGTAGAATGAAGTGAGGACAATGAAAACGTGCCTGAGCGGGACTCGAACCCGGATTTCCCTCTTATTCGGAGCGGTCGCCTTATCATTTGGCTAACCGCGCATGACTCACGGTCAGCCCCAGACTTCCATATTCGTGAATCCCTTGTCCGCCTAGCCTCCAAATCTTATTGTTTGCACTTTGTTCTTGTGCATATTGTACATTTCCCGTCTTTCCCTGTAGCTCATCCCTATTTTTCTCAGAACTGCAGCATTTGACACGTTCTAGCGTTTTTTCCACGTCGACAAATACATTGAAAGTGTCTTACTTTCCTTCAGTCTTGCTTCCCGTGAGAACTGCCTCGCTGGTGCATTTATCTTTCCTAAAGATAAAGTTATCGTCATCTATCTTATTCCAAGTTTTCCATTCGTCTGTACATTACTTTTGTCAGGAGCTTAGAGGCATCCGTTGTTAAGGTTAAATTGCGATAATTCTCACCGCTCTTACGGTCTCTCGAATAATTTTATGGATGATGTTTCTCCGAAAGTCTGATGACATATCGCGAGTCTGATACATTCTACACACGCGTGTGAATAGTCGTTTTGCTGCCACTTCCCACATTGATTTTAGAAATTATGATGTTTTGCGTTATTTGATCTTAAGTTCACCAAAACTCTAAAGCTATGATTCTAATACTGGATCCCCTGTCTCTTTTCCGTTCAATCTTATTTCTTCTTATATCTCTTTACATGCCAAGTTCACGCCCTCATACGGGTCTTCAGTGTACTCTTTCCACGTTGCTGCTCTCTCCGTTATATTTAACTGTTGAATTCACGTTGCACTCTTTATTCTACCTCCCTAACTTCTGATTTCACTAAAGAATTTTTCGACTTCTATGTACGCTGATGTCTGCAAACTGAGACAGTACTTCCGACAACAATTATTGATTTTTTGATTTCTTCACATTTTTCGGACAGCCATTTCTCCTTAGTTTCCCTGCACTTCTTGTTTAATTCATTCCTAAGTGAATTGTATTTCTGTATTCCTGAATCTCCGTGAACATTTCTGTACTTCCTTCTTTCATCGACTAACTGAAGCATATCTTCCGTTACCCATGGTTTCTGCGCAGTTACCGTCCCTGTAACCATTTTTTCTTTGGAACTTCCGTGACAGATGTCTTAAGAGATGTCCATTCCTCTTCAACTTCAATGCCTACTGAGCTGTTAACTATCGTAATATCTACAGCATCAGAGAACTTCACATATTGCGTCTTCATTCCTTGGAAATACTATATCCCATTTCTTTTTGTATTGACTCTTCCTGAGTAGTGTCTTAAGTTCAGCCTACTGTTCATCATTAATAAATTTTGGTCTGAGCCTTTGTTTGGCTCTGGGTACATCTTACAAGCCAATGTCTGATTTTGCTATCGCTGCATGGTCATGGTTAGCATGACTGCAGATTAGCTCAAACAAGAATGCCATCTTCCCGTGTCTCTCAGCCTTTTCCGAAAATACCTCTTCCTCTCGTGTTCCTTCAACAGAGTATTCGAAATACTCCTTTATTGATTTAGCTCATGCATCTCATACATGAACTTTAATGGGGAAATACGTAAATTAAATGATTCCGTATAATCCATAACATGTAGGACTCTGAAAAGTGTCTGCCCGTCTCGACTGATTCGTCTCAAGAAAAGAAAAAACAACAAATAAAAAACGGCTATGAGAACTATGGGACTTAACGTCTGAGGTCATCAGTCCCCTAGAACTTAGAACCACTTAAACCTAACTAACCGAAGGACATCACTCGCATCGTTGCCCCAGGAAGGATTCGAAACTGCGAACGTAGCAATCGCGCAGTTCCAGACTGAAGCGCCCAGAGCCACTCGGCCACCACGGCCGGCTATTCGTCTCATTTCAATTTCATTGCTTTAATTCATTTTTCGCGTCTGAAACATTCTTGTATCGTTCAAATACTCCATATCAAACCTTCAGTGGTTGGAACGATTAAGCCGTCAATTACTGTTTTAAAATTCTCTATAAACACCGGATAGCTGTTGAATGTTGAAAGTTCTTGTAACTGCATTTCAGGGTTGCGTAATGAGCTAAGAAAGGGGCAGGCGAGTTTCGACGACTCCAAGTAGAATACTGCCGTTTTTTACATGTCAGCGCTTCTGTGGCCGGAAGCCTTCCTAGAACGTAGGAAGGTGGTACACCACTCGCAGATCTCTGTCTTTTTCGTGGGAAGAGGAAGACTTGTGTTCTTTTTCTTTTCTCCTTTTTTGGAATCAAGGTGACGTCAGCTATGTGCTCCACGCAGTGTGAATGGCCTCTCATGCCATAGGAAACGTGAGAAAGAGCTCCACTGGCTTACCAGGGAGTCGGAAATATCAGGCTCCTTTCTAAAAATTACAGACGCATAAGAACTGCAGATTATCTCACACTAAAAGGTTTTTGAGGAGAGGGAATTTTCGGCTTAACTTTCAGTAAATTTTCTCACAGATTCACAAGCCAATTGGCATTTTTGTAACGAATATTTCCGTTGGCCAAAATTTAATGCAGCCTTGTCGTTGGTGAAAGGAGGCTCTGCGAGGGCGCTCTGATTCGACAGCTCTGGGAGAGCACTTGTGAAAACTCTGCAAGAACACGTTGATCCTACACCTTTGGAGACAGGGCTACTTGTGAGGGCAGAATCAGTATTTGGTGGCCAATCTGTCAGCAGCTGTAGCTAGTACTCCACCCTGCAGCTAAATAATAGTGAGAATCCGCAGCACAGGCCACCAGGGATCTTTCGGAAGGAGCATAGTTTGAATAATGTTAGTTTCCGGACTATAGATCCTTGAGATCAGGTGTTCCAGGTATCATTAGTGACCCAGCTATATGTGGTATTTGCATGTGACATCCTATGCCTTCTGGAAAAGTCTGCACAGTCATCGTGCCGACACTGCGTTTGTTTCTTTTTATCAACGATCTGAAATATGGCAACCTTCTCCTTTTCCTAATTCTCTACAGCTACATCAACATGTACATGGCTACTTTGCAATCCATTCTTACAAGTCTGAGAGATGGTTCATCTACCCCCATTCATAATAATTCTCTATTATTCCTCTCTCGAGCGGCGTGCGATCTGCCAGTTGGGATGTCCAATGGATGCAGATCATTGTGACTACAAGAAGACATATTCAGCTTGGTTGACGTCCTTTTTAATTGGCGACCTTGCCAGAACAGAAATCGTTTGTCAGATTCACACTTTTCATCTTATTTTTCCATTGCACAACTGTTACAGCATCTGAGTCCATGGGGAACGATCTATCTCTATGGAAGTCCAATTGATATGGATAAATGCGACTTCAAGAAGACATGTCCAGCTCTGTTGCCATTATTCAAGTCATGGAGTAAATTGTAAACATCGAAAGAAGAGCAGAGAGTTTGATCACGTATTCATGAAGTTAGCGACAAAGCTTTATAGGGGTTCTTATACAAATTCAGTGTAAATGCTACTGCAGAAGTGTCGTGCATAGCGGTGTGATTAACTGTTAAAATTTACTTATACCCCGGGAAAGACGTAGATGATGAAATCATAAATATTATAGGTCACAAGAGTTCTTACCATCAACCGTTCTTTCAAAAATGGTTCAAATGGCTCTGAGCGCGACGGGACTTAACTTCTGAGGTCATCAGTCCCCTAGAACTTAGAACTACTTAAACCTAACTAACTTAAGAACATCACACACATCCATGCCAAAGGCAGGATTCGAACCTGCGACCGTTGTGGTCGCGCGGTTCCAGACTGTAGCGCCTAGAACCGCTCGTCCACTGCGGCCGGCCAACCATTCTTTCCCCAAACTATTCGTGACTGGAGAATGAGAGTGGTAAATGATTCTGGTGCATAAATTATCTTCTACTACCCATGATAAGTTGGCTTGCTGAGTATGGCTGTAGATGTAGATACACGTTATGCAGAGGAAAGAACTGCGTCAGCAGCAAAGTGTGAAGACACTTTTCCAGACTACTGAGCTAAATGTTCCAAGAGTGTTATACGTGTGTAGTTACACCGATGACGTATAATATTTTAGTCTGGTTCAGTATTCATGGTTATTGCGACATCGTCTTACTCAGGAGATGCAGTGCCGAATTACGTTTCGTTCGGTGTTGAGACATTACCTCTTGACATATTTTTGATACCTGCGTCTCTGATGATGTGTACTCTTTCCTACCTCCGTAACGGGGTCTCTGGATGCTACATATATCAATGCGTCTGCAACTTTTAGGTGCGCACGTCTCTACAATTTTCACACCCGAGATATTGATAAGTTGAGTTTAGGTGTCGGCTCATTTTGCAAACTGAATACTCTCAGTGACAGCCTGCCGGCAGGAGCTCATCAGTTGATAGTAATAATGCGCAACACAATATCAATATTGGGACTACAATTTATTGTTTTGCATGTCTCAATATGTGAAAAAAAGACAAAATGACTCATCCAGAGTAACATATCATTAGGGTCCGGCATTACGTTTGCGAGAAAATTCTGTGGAATACATTGTACGTAGGCTAATGCGTGAATAAGACGACATCCTTTTTTCCACATCGCGTCTTCCTTCAGCTTATATCTACGGGTTATGAGATTCTGGGAGGAACCTGCGCTTCTGAAAATGGAAGTCATTTTCACCGCGGAAATCGAATATTATTCCCCCTTATATAAGCTGTTGGAGGAAGGGATCGGTTTATAGGAAATGCTCCTTCATAAAGGACTATCGTTTCTGTTGGAGGTACAGTTTTTCCCTGTAATATCTATGCTCTTTTACATTCTGAGGAATTAATTCGCCGATATGGAAAAGTCAACGAAGAAACACACAACGAAGGTAAGGGATAGGAATAATATTTTATATATATATAACCAGATGACATATACATAATCCGATCCGGTCATAGAAGTATATATTTAGTGTGCAAGCGAAACTGAAATAAAGGAGATCTTACTTTAACCATCATGCGATCATCATCAGCCACGGATGATATGAACGATTTCCCACACAATAAACATATATAGATAGAAAACATTGACTACGTGATGCTGAGACGATAGCGGTCTTAATGTTAATGCAAACAAGAAATTAGGAAAAACGTACATTACTTTCTCACTGAATGATAAATGATAGGTAACAAATGACGTGGTAGATCTTTCGCTAACAATTAATCACTGTAAGTAAATTTTGCTGTAGACTGGGAAAGAATAGTGCATTACGAGACAGGCATTACGACATGCACACACTCAGAGATAAACAGATACTCATATTTTCCTCCGCAGTGACGTTCTCACTCGATGAGTTGTGTAGCTACTTGAGAAAAAGGAAATTATTTTAATATTAAGAACCACAGAAAAACTTCGTTCTTGCTGTTAGCTATTGGCACAATATTCTTGACAGTTGCTTAGTTCTCAAGTAAGGTACTTTGATTATTGTTCCGGCGTAACATCAAGCGCGGGCACGTCGGCCTGAAACTATACAGCAGAGAAGGCTGTGAGACGACGACAGCCAATAGAACGCTGACTGAGATCGCAACACGACACGACCGGCGAAGAGATTGTAGGCACTGCTCCAGTTAGCCTCGGCGCACTAGTAGGTCCTCACTGGAAGACGAGCCGTGACTTGCGATCAATATTAACTGCTTGCATGGAAATTTTATACATCGAAGGACATAATAGATTATTTGCATGTCGCCAGTTGCTTGCGACGCCTCATTGTAATAAGGCAAAGTTAAGTATTGTCAATTGAATTTACTGTAATAAATTCAATCAATATGATCTGCTTGAATGTTGACTAGATATCCTAGAAAACAGCTTCCTAGGCACCCTATATTAGACGAGTTGTCAGGATTCCACAATTATTGAGAACAGTGTAATTGTATTATGTAAAATGTGATATGTACTTAAATTAAGGATGAAAAATTTGTACGTATGGTAATACAGGGTGTCTTAGGAGGAACGATTAATATTCAGGTGTCTACATGTACATGTACATCTACATGGGTGCTTTGCAAAATCACATTTAAGTGCCTGGCAGAGGGTTCATCGATCCACCTTCACAACAATTATTATTCCAGTCTTTTACAGTGCGGAGAAAAGAAACACCTATAACTTTCCTATATTTTCTCTTATTATGATGATCGTTTCTCCCTCTGTAGGTCTGCGTCAACATAATATTTTCGCTTTCGAAGGAGAGAGTTGTTGATTGAAATTTCGTAAGAAGATCCGGCCGCAATCAGATTACTACAAGTAATTTGATCTAGAAATTTTGTAATTCTGAAAGTGAATGAAATTTAATGAAAAAAATATAATTCCTTTCCACAAACTAAATTACTAATAAATTTAACTCTCAATGCCATTTCTGGCTGCCCTTTAGAAAATGAAGCTCACTCCGACATAGCGTTACAAATTTTCCCATTACACAACAATTTTCTCATGGTTACAGTTACATAGTTTGATAAAATACCACATTCTCACTTTACCTATGGCTTCCATTCCTCTCTCAGTCTTCCCAAAACACTGAAGCAACCAAAATACAATGAAACAATTATTTCCAATGTACCTAAATAACGTCACAAATTTGTGGAAAATAAACTAAAGAAAATTCAAAAAAATTAGATTATGTGAACCTATCCTCTTGGTTGTAGTTCCAGTTGATACTATAGACGAAGATACTACAGTACCTAATTTGGTTTCACAACGACAGCACAGTTATTATGTGTTTTAGGTAAAAATTTATATCTCCGCTCATATTGAAGTTACTGATTTGAAATTTTACCAGTATTGTTGTCTTATCCCTAGAATTTAGTATACTAAGTATGAGAAAGATCGACTGATATTTAACTGTAGTTATTCAAATTCACAGAGAGTATGTGTAACGTACTGCACGCAGCATTAGGCTAGGCGCAAATTGAGACGCGTATAGCACGTGTGTCGTGACACGACACTACAGTGCGACACGCACGTTCCGCACGGGTCGCACGGGTGCAGCGCATATCGCGACGCGTTCACCATACTTCGCACGCACCGACTGGCGACGCTCTGCGCTGATAGAACCGAAGCGCGCGCAACCTGTTATCTTTCTCAAACGATTTCACAGAAACTATTGACTCAAAATATATTATTTTTGCCTTACGTGTTGCGTTATAAGTCAGCATCATGGCGAACTGCCCATCAACTCGCTAATGACCATTCTTATTGTGATGTACACATTTTACTAAGACGCTACGCAAAACTCAAAAATTTCCAACGAAGATTAGGGGTAGCTATGATTTTGCGTTTGGTGCGTACTACACCATATGTTGCTGCGTATGAAATTTAGCTAACACGCCGAAGTTTTGTTTAGATTTGGGAGGAGCTCTCCATCTGGCGCCGATCTCGAGAAAATGTATCGTATGTAGCGTGCTTACTTCCGATCTCACGCCCGCGAGAATGAAATACCCACATCTCTCATATCTCCTAAACCGCTACAGACATCGAAACGAAAGTCTGGCGAATGATAGCACACAAGGAGGACAGTGTTTTGTCAATTCTTAAACACACGGAACTTTCTTATCTATGGCGGTATATCAGTACTTCCCTTTTTATTTATTTCACTCCAGTGACTATATTTTTTTACGAGTTATCGACAGCTAGCGAAACATGAGCTTCCTAGCATGAGAATAAATATGAAATTTCTTCTTTTATGTTACTGCAAACCGACACTATGAGGTTTTTCGTAAGCTACTGAGCTCTGTGATCGCCAATTACTTGTTTAATGAGGCACTCCGTGTCGGAATTTGGTCTCAATAGCTGCTGTGAGATGAGTTTGGCAAATTACACTGTGAGAAATGAAGTACAATTAAACCATTCAGCAAGAGAAATGTGGCCGTTACTCACAAACGGTGATTCTTCTTCGAATGAGAAAAGATTAACTACTCACACAAAAATAGATTGCTAATTCCGTTGAAATTTTGGTGGAATCCTCGTAACCTATCGTATTTTTAACACCGAGAGGCTGGAATGGAAACTTAACAAAGGATTTTATTCCTTCTCTTGATCTGAGCAGTATTAAAATCATGACGAGTGTTCCTTCAGGCGGAATGATTGGAACACCCCAGATACTGGTTACTCACCTACGGCTTGCCAAACTCGCAATGTGTGATCGCGAATAAAATAGTTGTTACTGAGAAAAATAAACAACTGATCTGTCGCACAACACAATGGTCAGTGTATTGTCAGCAGCGGGGAATGCACAAGCTAGCCATTTGTGCCTTGTGAGTTGGAGTTAGAAAAACATTGTCAAGAAAGTAAATCTGCCTTTGTCAGCACTACATTTCAACAAATTAAATATATCTAATCATAACACTCTTTTAGGATATTCATACTTTCGTAATAATACCGGCCATTTACTTCATTTGTGTAGCCTGTTGTACAATTAGTTTATTAATGATGATAATGTGCATGCAACGATTGACATGCTTCTCTCATCACGGCGAACCAATTAAAACATTGTTATTTGTGACTGCTTTTCGACGGTTTCCAGCTTGCAGTGGAAATGTGATGTTCACATCCATGTAGCACAGTTTGTCGTATTACATTATTACATCCATATCAGAGTAATCACATTGAGACTTCTATACTTCAGATCTTGGACGCTTTTTCCCAGGAACACAAAGAGCTCACACCTGTGGAGATTATCTCTTTCTAAATATTTGTAACAGACCGTACAGATACACCAGCATACTAGGCAGCGAGAAGATAACCTTGTTTTACTTTCCTACCTTGATTCTTAATCACATTATTTTATAATATTCGTTGCTTCCGTATTCACTATCCTCTGTCCCTTCTTGAGACAGCATACTAGGCAGCGAGAAGATAACCTTGTTTTACTTTCCTACCTTGATTCTTAATCACATTATTTTATAATATTCGTTGCTTCCGTATTCACTATCCTCTGTCCCTTCTTGAGATCTGAAATGTCGCGGAGGCATAATGATACAATTCCAACGGCCAATGTCTCATCAATTACTGAGGTATGCATTTTTCTTGACAGAAGAAAAATAAAACAAAACTATACAGATATAAATAACAGAAAAGTATAATGTATTAACGAAGAAAGATGGAGCGTTTAAATGGGAAAAAACGAAACACTACCCAAAGGCAATGAAATTTAGTACACAGTAAGGAAAAAAAAATTATCGTATGGGCAATACTACCACTGCTCATATGCACTAGTGGTGGGCAGGAAATCGCGTATCTGTTAGAAATCACAGTGACTGAGAAGTCACACATATCACAATAACAACTTTACAAAATCTAACTGCGATTTCAGTCACAGTTAGCAGTCGCAAGTAGCATTTCACATTAAACGCCGTGAGCCATCTGTTGGCCGAAACCCATACTGCTTTCTGAGATTTCAGTGCCAAATCGCAACTAAGAGTCGCAAGTAGCAACTAAAAAGCGCAGTTAACAGTGCCATCTGTTGGCCAAAGTTCGTACTACGCTCATCTCTGCGACACGCTATCGAGTCTAACTGTTATTTCCGTGACAAGTCGCAACTAAGAGTCGCAAGTAGCAACTAAAAAGCGTAGTTAGCAGTGCCATCTGTTGAGCAAAGATCATACTATGCTATTCGCTGCCGAGTCAAACTGCGATTTCCGTGACAAATCGCAACTAAGAGTCACAAGTAGCAACTAAAAAGCGCAGTTAACATTCTTTTCCTAGTGCCATCTGTTGAACGACGTACGTACTTCGTTATGAGAGCCTTGTGCCTCAAGAGATCGGTGTGTGCATATGAAGGACTTATTTCATTAGTGGTACAAGTCCATTTTTGTTCATTTTGAGATACGGAGTCGTAAAGTTAAATGAGCGCTGAAAAATCTACAGTTGAGATACCAGAAATATTCAAGCATATGGCTTCTTGCTAGAAATAAACCTTTATTAATGTTTGTTTGGATCATTAATTTTAGAAGCATTATAGACAGAAAAATGGAGGTAATGGACTTGTACCACTATTGAAATAAGCCATTCACATTATATGACGACATGCACATTCAGCATCAGTTATGGTTGGTCAAACACAGCTGTGACTCTGAATGTATTATATTAATAAGAAGCAACATTGCCTTTTTCTCCTGAAAATATCAAGTAACGTAACAAATGTGATTCTGCTTCCAATATGACAATTTTGGTTAATACTCCACATACCTACAGGACTTTACAATGTTAACACAGCAGAACTCAGATACCTGTGTAAGTGTAGTGAAATGAAAACAGCATTATTGAGTCATATGAATGCCTCCCTTTTATTCCGGCACAGTTCAAGACTCGGGATAAAAGTTTTGCACCTGGTGTTCTACGTAGCAACTTCACACACCCGCACTTTTTGCCGACACCACTACCACCTACATGAGTAAGCTTTTCCTGTGTTACTTTCAAGTACTGCACTTAAGCTATTCCTGATTTAACTGGAAGATCTGTACTTCCCATTTTCATATCAACAGCCTCAAAATGCATATTGTAGACTTTGTGATATGAGATTTTCATTATTCACTCACTGTATTTAACATTTATTATTCCTTTAAATCGCATAACAACTTCAATAAAACACAGTTTAATCAATCATCTGCACACTTATTTCACAATTATGTCACTTTTAAGCTGCAAATCCTCTAAGAGCTGTCTTGAATCTTCACGGGTCTCTCTCAACAGCCTTCATGTGGATAGATACGTACAGCAACCAGTAATCAAGAGTCAGAACTGTGTCTGCAAAATCACAAGGATTATTAAACAATATTTGCTGTCACTAATTACAAGCAATATAATTGACAGAGTAGATTGCTAATATTTGCTGTAATGAAAGCCTCTCAATGGGGTATATTTCACGTTTGCAAGAACGACCTCACTGAAGTAATTAAGTCCATCGAAACACTTAGAAACTAACCTCTCGGCTGACGAAAACGGTCTAAAGACGAAGTGGTAATTTCTCCAGATCTGTTGAGTTATCAATTTACTGAGTGACTGAAATGTAGTTCGGGTACCTGTGAAAATAACAATATGTTGAATTCATTTTCTAAACACGAACTATTACGCTACTGTATGGCTACTTACACATTAATTACACTATTAATATTTTCACAGTTGTTTCTTTAATACATAATTAAAGCCAACGGAAGAACAAACGTAAAACTTACTTACGAATGACAGGTTTGTTGAGATGCAATTTTCTGTGTGGGCAGATCTAACTTTTTCATACGGTGGTAAGTCGCAGAAATCGCAGGAGTCACAGAAGTCGCAGAAATCGCAGAAGTAGCAGAAGTCGCAGAAATCGCAGAAGTAGCAGAAATCGCAGAAATAGCAGTGGCGGAGGGATACGCGACCTACGTTTCTTAACTGCGACAAATCACAGTTAAGAATAGCAGATACTGAGCATTCACAGAAATCACTGATATCGGAAAATCGCAGTTTAGCCAATCCCTAATATGCACTGTTCGGATGTGAGCATATGGCCGTGCTAATTATTCGCTCCCAGGCTCAAATTTCCCACGGTGCTTGAGGGGCACACGTGACGCGCGGCGCGAGAAACTGTGCCTCGACCACAACGCCGTGCGACCTGGCGCAGGCGCGTGTCGCGTCCTAGTCGCGTCGCGTCGCAATTTGCGCGGTCCCACTTGAACCTGTGATGTTACAAAAACGCGCGCTGCGCTGCGTCGCGCCACACGCGCTATACGCTTTTTAATTTGCGCCTAGCCTATTATAGTCAAGCACATCGGTCGCCCGGCCCAGTGGCCAGCGCCAGCTGTGCGAGCGTGAGAACCACCATCTCCTCTCCTCCCGGCTCCATGCCTAGCTACGTTTTGAGTGCAAGGTGACAATTGGTAATAATTTGCTACGTTACCTGTCGTTTTCCCGTAATGGAATTTACTACAAACTAGTACCACCTGCAAAAAGTAGATTTGCTATTTGATGAATTTCACAGGACGATTACTTCCATGTATAAGGAATTGCAGAAGACATAAAATTTAACACTATAGGAACATGTTACTAATTTCACACCAATCGCTAAAATTTTCTTTCCGCCCAATATTGCTGAGTTATTCAGCATAACGTTTGCATTCACTTTGTGAAGTATCATCAAATCATTTGGTTGTAAAGCCATTAATTGCACAAAACTTAAGTTTTTCAAAGAGATAACACAATTTCAACAAACAAACAGTTTGAATAACTTACAAAGAAATATCTGTTAGTGATATATTACAATACTGGCCATTCAAATAGCTACATCAAGAAGAAATGCAGATGATAAACGGGTATTCATTGGACAAATATTATACTAGAATTGAAATGTGACTACATTTTCATGCAATTTGGGTGCATAGATCCTGAGAAATCAGTACCCAGAACAACCACCTCAGGCTGTAATAACGGCCTTGATAGCCTGGGCATTGAGTTAAACAGAGCTTGGATGATGTGTACAGGTACAGCTGCCCATGCAGCTTCACCACGATACCACAGTTCATCAAGATTAGTGACTGGCGTATTGTGACGAGTCAGTTGCTTGGCCATCATTGACCACACGTTTTCAATTGGTGAGAGATCTGGAGAACGTGCGGGCCAGGGCAGTAGTCGAACATTTTCTGTATCCAGAAAGTCCCTTACGTGACCTGCAACGTGCGGTCGTGCATTATGCTGCTGAAATGTAGGGTCTCGCAGGAATCGTATGAAGCGTAGAGCCACGGGTCGTAACACATCTGAAATGTAACGTCCACTGTTCAAAGTACCGTCAGTGCCAACAAGATGTGACCGAGACCTGTAGCCAGTGGCACCCCATACCATAACGCCGGGTGATACGCCAGTATGGCGATGACAAACACACGCTCCCAATGTGCGTTCACCGCGATGTCGCCAAACACGGATGCGACCATCATGATGCTGTAAACAGAACCTGGATTCATCCGAAAAAATGACGTTTTGCCATTCGTGCACCCAGGTTCGTCGTTGACTACACCATCGCAGTCGCTCCTGTCTGTTATGCATCGTCAAGGGTAACCACAGCCACGATCTCCGCGCTGATAGTCCATGCTGCTGCAAACGTCGTCGAACTGTTCGTGAAAATTGTTGTTGTCTTGCAAACGTCCCCATCTCTTGACTCAGGGACCGAGACGTAGTTGCAAGATCCGTTACAGCCTTGCCGATAAGATGCCTGTCATCTCGACTGCTAGTGATACGAGACCGTTGGGATCCAGCCCGTATTACCCACAGACTGTAGATGTTCTATCTCCATTGCCAAATTACCAGGGTCTGGCAGAGTTCGTGACCGGTGAAACATAGTTCTGAGCAACCATTTTCTGTGCCACGTGCTGGCAACTACTGGCTTCCAGGTCCAAGTCTGTGTGAGATGGTTGCAGCATACACTGTGACTGAAGTTACCATCTGCTTTCCTCTTAACTTGTAAATCTAGGAAAGGTTCAAATGGTTCAAATGTCTCTGAGCACTATGGGACTTAACGTTTGAGGTCATCAGTCCCCTAAAACTTACAACTACTTAAACCTAACTAGAAGCCGTCGCACGGTTCCAGGTCTAGCAAAGGAAGTAGTACAACCTTCTCTAGTTACATGGTGAATTTAATCTCAGCTTGTCGTGAATTTAGATGGACGAAGAAAACATCGAATTTTTCCCTCACCAGGGGCCATATGACCAAGGTATCATTCACGCATTTCCATTGATCTAAAGCCGATTTAAGTGCCTCCTGCACTTTAGGCATGCCATAGAGCCTGGGTGGTACTGACGCCATATTTCTTAGCTATATAATTATCTTTTCTGGAAGGCCAGTTTCCTTTAGAAAAGCCATGGTCTTCCTATCCACATTGTCTGTAAGGACCCTTTCTACTGGTGTGATGCCACGTCGCCCAGAAGTTGTCACACCTTTCTGTCATAATCGACCCTCTGTAGCACAAACGTAGCTTTCCCCTAATGTGCTGGGAGCGCCACAATCCTGTCATCTTCTCGGGGTTGTTTGAGGGCCAATTTCTCGTCAAGGGAGATGCTTCATTTGGGCAGCTTGGTGGTAGTAAGTGCCCTACATGTCTCTCGTCGTACGTCTTCAGTCACACTAACAGGAAGTTTCAGGGACACATACTCCACTGCACTGACGAAGGTCCTAACAATAACATTTCTGGGGGTAACTGCAAAATTAAGACCCCAGCTCAATACATATGGTAATTGACGGGATACTGATTTTTTTCCTCGTGACTACGCCAGAGACCAGGAGGCGTCATCAGCTCGGTCCCAGTCCTGTATGGTTAGAGAATTTGCTATAAAAATGTCGAGACAGCAACTCTAGATGTCACTTCAAGTCGGTTGCGCATGTCACGTATTCTCACCCTGGCCAATGCTAAGTTCGCTTATGTTTAATTCTGTTGGCCGCTCTAGTATTGACGTGATGTTTAATTCTAGCAGATACCGAAAGCACGTCCTCTTCTCGGCATCGCAACACGAAACAGAGAGAACCGAGCAGCCTTCTCTTCTTTTGTCGAAGATTATCCAGCTTTCTAATAATCAGATACGTTTCGTCCCCGTAGAGTCTTCTAGTATAATTTTTCAGGTTTTGAAGGCAAGGCGTGGTCATATTGAATAACCGAATCTCTGCCGGTTATTCGCATTATTCCTGCACTGTATTTCAACTGCGTGACTCGCAGTCTGCTTCTGGTGCTGTCTGGTACTGATTCCAGTGTTGAACGAGTCCAGTATTTATGCCTGTCATGTGGTAGGCGCTCCCTCAATCAGCGATTGCCGAGGTTCTGGGATATCGCCATCAAAGACTCTATTGAGATTAAGGTAGCACAGAATCTTATTAATCGTTACACGGGTTTCCAGATAAGCTCGGCTTCGACCCCGGCACTCTATCTTCTGAGAAGGCGCAGCGGAGACAACATGAAGACCACAAGGGAAAGAAGTCAGAAAATGGGGTCAGAGATAACAGCCCAGCATATGTAACAAAGAACGCACGTGAAATACAAATCTCTCTCTTTTGTCTGAAAAACATTTTACAAACTGCAATAAACCGAATATGCTTCGCATGTGCAGAGAATTACACGAATATCGGTCTCTGAAATACCTGACGTAGACCTGTCATTATGTACCATCCAATTTTAACACAATGTTAAGGATCAGAATGAGTCTGTAAGAGAGATAAATGTCGTGTTGTCTTTCCTGATTTGAATGTCTGTTAAAGTAGAATGATGGTATTGGATCGGATTATGTGTTACTATAGCTACAATGAAGTACCAGGACTGTGAATTAGTGTGTGGAATGCGGGTGAGACAACTGCCTTTTGAAATGTAACACACAGATATAATTGCGGTGGTAGCAAGTCAACCGTGGTGCTACGTTTGTGGTAATGTGGGTTAGGCATCAGAAATTCGCCTCTTCATCTTAGGAAGAGTTCTGTAGCCAGACTTCTGGAGTAAAAGATAATGTGTTTTCAAACAAAACAACTATTTAATACATTCGCTTCAACCTACGTAACTGGGATACCAATAAAAGAGGAGTACATCTTTTTCCTAGAATAATTTTTCTAATTCCTGTACCATTATACGTCGGAAAAAGGTTTCAGCGTCGACGTCCATGGAACAGAGCCAGAAGAAAAGATATCGGGGCTGGTCGATACGTCGCGACTCCAATTACAGGGACGACCCTGCGCTCCAAACAGCCGTTGCAAGAGCTCCAGGCAGATCTCTGTCCCGTTCTGTTCCGTGCAGTGTGGCCTGCAAGCATTTTCAAAGCCTGTAGATTTCGGAGCTCAGCCAACTTCGGCAGGGACTATTTCAGTCAGAATATAACTTTATGTAACATTAAAATGTAAAGTAAAAGTCCACATCTAAACTAACCTTAGTCACTTAATAAAGGTAAGCCTCCGGTTCAAAATGTATACCAGCTAGTTTCTTCCGAAGTATGCTGATGAAGTAACTTCATTTTCAGCAGTCACATATACTCGTTGGCTTGACAAAAGATCCGTACCTGCAGAGTTGGAAGCTGCACAGGTGACAATAAAGAAGATTCCAGTTTCCTGTATTTCCAGAAGGCTTTTGACACGATTACTCACAAGCGACATGTTATCAAATTAAATGCCTATGAAGTACCGTCACATCATTGACACTTGCTTCATGATTCCCTGTCAGGGAGTTCACAGTTGATGGTAACAGACCTAAATCATGTAGTTAAACAGAAGTGATATCTAGGGTTCCCCAAGAAAGTGTCATAGACCCTTTGCTGTTCTTAGTCTAGGAGACTATATGAGCAGACGTCTTAAAAATGTTTGCAGGTGAAGCTCTCGTTTAACGCTCAGTATTCTCTAAAATATCAAAACGAACTGCTAAATGATTTAGACAAGATACGCACCACTATTCAAAATTAGAGCGTAGGACCTCACCATTTCTTTTCACATGTATTCCAGTTTCCTGAAATTAAACTAACATTATTAACATTTATTGCATGTCGGGATCACCTCTTGTTCAAAGCGACAGAGGGTTTGTGCGGAATAGCTTCCATCATCAATCCTACCAAAGATTTTAAGAGACCACTCTTCAACTTAGTTTTTAGACCCTGTCAGTAAAGACTTTTGAAGTTACTGAGCTATTTTAGTCGAAACAAGAGGCTATAGTACATATACTCAAAATACTCAAAATACTTGTTTTCGGTACGGACGATGCTGGGAACGGAAGCTTGCGATCCGCTCGTTGCCCATTTGCTGTTGGGAAATGCCCTGTCTCCTTTTTCCTGGCGAGCCAACTTACAGCTCATAAAAAAACGAGTTTGTATTGATAATTCATTACGAAAGCGACACGGAAGTTGGCATCACTTTAATATTTGAGTAATCGAGTGGCTAGAAAGAACAAGTACACCCTCTTCGTTTATTATTGCAGGTAGCATTAACAGTCACTGCGCACACGAATTAATACCACATTTACTACGGCGCAAAATACTGTTACGTAGTTGATGTTGCTAATGAACGTGAGCATTCAGGAGTGCTGCATAGCCCGTCGACTTTCGCTGATCAGAGAAGGATCAAGTCATAGTGTGTGCACGGTAGTATAGTCAGGAAAGTAAATCACCAGCCCGTAATAAGTTAATTACTCATTAATATTTGATCACGGGATGGAGAAAAATGGGTCACCTGACAATCTCCAATTTTAGATGTGGGCCTTACAGCCATAAATTTCAGTCCTTCATGAACTACATCGCAGCTCATTAACTGATTGGAAGCATAAATAAGGAAGGTGCTATTAAGTCCACAAAATGTTTTAGAAACTTAGCTGAAATACTGTCATAAGCTAAGGACTTTTTAATCTGTTTTACTGTCAATTTGGTCCGCTTTTAACCCTTTGTTTTCGGGAAGGACTCACAACAATTCAGCGGCCAAACATTTTAACTTGATTGCTATCAGTCTCATTGCTGCTGCCATCAGCCTGCCTTAACGATTTCATTTTTCTCCGGCCTTATTAATCCACATCAGTACTCACATTGTTGCAATGTTAATACGTTTGAGGCATTGTGGCAGCCTGCTGTTGAGGTATTGGCGTAAATACCATTGTGCTAGCCGATGCCTAGCAGAAATGCATCTAGACTGTGGTTTGGAAGTAAAACGAGATTTTGACAGTACGATACAATCAGACTTTTTCATTTATTTCTACAATCTTTGCGGTATTCCATAAAAACTTCACATAGTTTTACATTTGACACCGAAATTACCAGACCAAGGAAAAAGTGCTATTCAAAGAGGTTCCGCTTGTGTTTCACTCAAAACAATTATTTCACGAATTGCAACGAAACAGAAGGCAGCGGGCCACCTAGTAATCGATAAATCGACTCGACCCACTATTGTACTTCTCATTTCACGCTTGTCAAACAATTTTGTGATATAACGACCTCCAGAAAACAATGCAGCTGTTTTTGTTAGACTACGAATGTTTCTGAGGATTTCGTATTATGAATAAAAAAAGCCAGCAGTAATGTCTTGCGGGACTCGTGGCACTGACGAACTGCGGGCCCCCTATTAAGCAAAGTGTTCCCAGTTTTTTAAACATATCATTTTACTTCTATGTAATACATGAAACTAACATAATAAAATTTTATTTCATTCACTGAAACACTAGCAGGTGCTATGTGTTGCACGTCTGCCTGTCTGGACAGCGATTAAGTACAAGTAAGTCACAGAAAATAAAAGGTCCTGACATTTGGTTAATCAGCATAAACAAAGACTTCTAGAGGCTGATAACTCTTGGCAATTAAATTACTCCGACGATTTACTGAGCAACTCAAATGACAGGGATCGCCGAGAACACTGTCAGGGTGGGAAGCACTCGAATACCACACGCCCTCGACACATTCACGGTAGGTACAGCAAGCTGACGAACGGAAAACAGAGATGGGAGGGCTGGACCACATCCGTTTGCAAGCCGAACGTCTACGACCGGGAAGGATGAGTCGGCTTGAGCTTCACTACAGGAAACTCTTAACTTCCAGTCTAAGTTGTTTTAACCTTGTGTTTTACCATGTCCTTTTCTGTTGTTTTATATCTTTTTCTTACCTTTGGCTGCCATTACTTGCAGAAAATTTAGTGGGAACTAGTACTGTTGCCTAAGTATTGGTTGCCTGTCGAAACTAGTTTTGTCCAGCCACAGTTATTGGTTCTTTAACTACAACAGATGAAACATTTGCTCACAATATTACGTTAGAAAATGAAAGTCACCTTGACACACTTCCTTGCCACAGGACTACAGAATAATTTACAACTGACATGGACTACCAGAACATCATTTGATGCGCTAACTAACAAACTGTTCTCTAAGGTAAAATGTTCTGCATTACAACACTAAGAGTTAATCTTAACTTTTAACTATCAAGTAAGTCAATATTCGTAATTTTATATCAGTGTGCATTTAATACTTAAAAAATTCAAAATTTTTACGATGTGTTTTGTTATTTGCGTGCTCCAGCCTTTATCACTGTATGAAACTTCCTGACAGATTAAAACTGTGCGGCGGACCGAGACGCGAACTCGGGACCTTTGCCTTTCGCGAGCAAGAGCTCTGCCAACTGAGCTACCCAAGCACGACTCACGCTCCGTCCTGACAGCTTTACTTCTGCCAGTACCTCGTCTCCTACCTTCCGAATTTTACAGAAGCTCTTCTGCGAACCTTGCAGACCTAACACTCCTGAAAGAAAGGATATTGCAGAGACATGGTTTACCCACAGCCTGGGGGATGTTTCTAGAATGAAATTTTCGCTCTACAGTACAGTACTTGATAATGACATAAAAGTAGAAATCTGTATAGTAGAAAAGAGAAATATAATAAACAGTCACATGGCGGTTCAAATGGCGGATTATTCTTTGAAAAATATTGCATGACTATAGCTCAATGCCATCGAAAACTTTTTCAAAAAATGGTTCAAATGGCTCTGAGCTCTATGGGACTTAACTACGGTGGTCATCAGTCCCCTAGAACTTAGAACTACTTAAACCTAACTAACCTAAGGACATCACACACATCCATGCCCGAGGCAGGATTCGAACCTGCGACCGTAGCAGTCGCGCGGTTCCCGAGTGCGCGCCTAGAACCGCTAGACCACCGCGGCCGGCGAAAACTTTTTAACTATCACGTTGGTCCTGTACTACAACGTTCACTCTTTCAGGTGACGTCACGAACTGGGAGAGCTGTAGCATACTCCACACTATAATGACAACGTCTGGGCGCTGAAGAGCTGACAAGGGAGGCGCGTTCTGAGTAACCATATAACGTCAACTATTAAAGAGAGTCCCAGATAATGTATGAATTCGCGTTGTCAACTTCCATGTGACAAAGCTATCTCTTTATGATACCAGAGTATCAGTTTTGTTTATTTTAGCCGCGCTGCTGCTATGGTCGCAGGTTCGAATCCTGCCTCGAGCATGGATGAGTGTGATAACGATGGAGATACTATCGAAGACAGTGCTGCCAAAGCAGATTTACTAAACACAGCCTTCCGAAATGCCTTAACAAAAGAAGAGGAAGTAAATATTCCAGAATTCGAATTGAGTACAGCTGCCAACATGAGTAACGCAGAAGTAAATATCCTCGAGTGAAGCAACTCACATCACTTAATAAAACCAAGTCTTTTTGTCCAATTAGGTTCCTTTCGCAGTATGCTGATGCATTTGCTCCAAACTTAACAATTATATACAATCGTTCGCTCGACGAAAGATCCGTACCCAAAGACTGGAAAGTTGCACAGGTGACACCAATATTCCAGAAAGGTAGAAGGAGTAATCCACTAAATTACAGGCCCATATCATTAACGTCGATTTGCAGCAGGATTTTAGAACATATATTGTGTTCGAACATTATGAATTACCTCGAAGGAAAAGGTCTATTGACACACAGTCTACATGGGTTTAGAAAACATCGTTCCTGTCAATCACAACTAGCTCTTTATTGACATGACGTGCTAAGTGCTATTGACAAGGGATTTCAGATCGATTCCGTATTCCTGGATTTCCGGAAGGCTTTTGACACTGTACCACACAAGCGGCTCGTAGTAAAATTGCGTGCTTATGGAACATCGTCTCAGTTATGTGTCTGGATTTGCGATTTCCTGTCAGTGAGGTCTCAGTTCGTAATAATTGACGGAAAGTCGTCGAGTAAAACAGAAGTGATTTCAGGCGTTCCCCAAGCTAGTGTTATAGGCCGTTTGCTGTTCCTTATCTATATAAACGATTTGGGACACAATCTGAGCCGCCGTCTTCGGTTGTTGGCAGATGACGCTGTCGTCAGAAGATCAAAACAAACTGAAAAACGATTTAGAAAACATATCTAAATGGTGCGAAAAGTGGCAGTTGACCCGTAATAATGAAAAGTGTGAGGTCATCCACATGAATGCTAAAAGGAACTCGTTAAACTTCGGTTACATGATAAATCAGTCTAATCTAAAAGCCGTAAATTGAACTAAATACCTAGGTATTACAATGACGAACAAATTTAATGTGAAAAAACACATATAACATGTTGTGTGGAAGGCTAACCAAAGGCTGCGTTTTGTTGGCAGGACACTCAGAAAATGTAACAGACCTACTAAGGAGACTGCCTACACTACGCTTGTCCGTCCTCTTTTAGAGTACTGCTGCGCTGTGTGGGATCCTTACCAGGTAGGACTGACGGAGTGCATCGAAAAAGTTCAAAGAAAGGAAGCACGATATGTATTATCACGAAATATGGGAGAGAGTGTCACAGAAATGATACAGGATTTGGACTGGAAATCATTAAAAAAGGCGTTTCTAGTTGCGACGGAAACTTGTCATGAATTTCCAGTCACCAACTTTCTCCTCCGAATGCGAAATTTTTTTGTTGAAACCCACCCACATAGGGAGGAACGATCACCACGATAAAATAAGGGAAATCAGAGCTCGTACGGAAAGGTATAGGTGTTCAGTCTTTCCGCGTGCTATACCAGATTCGAATAATAGTGAATTGTGAAGGTGGTTCGATGAACCCTGTGCCAGGCACTTAAATGTGATTTGCAGAGTTTCCATGTATATGTAGATGTAGATGTCCTTGGGTTAGTTAGGTTTAAGTAGTTCTAAGTCTAGGGGACTGATGACCTCAGATCGTTAAGTCCCATAGTGCTCAGAGCCATTTGAACTATATTTTATTTTATTTACTAATTATTTTATTATCGCTGAAAATTCCTCCCAAAGGAGGTGTGGCCTGTTTCATACAGGTGTACGCTGAGGTGACAAGTCATGGGGTAGCGACATGCCCATATACAGCCAGTGAAGGTGTCGCGTACGCAAGATACAAAAGGGCAGTGCGTTGGCAGAGCTGTCATTTATACTCAGGTGAATCATGTGCAACGGTTTCCGATGTGATGGTGGGCGCACGACCAGAGTTAACAGACATTGAACGGGGAATGGTATTGGAGCTAGACGCTTGGGACATTGCTTTCCGGAAATCGTTATGGAATTCAGTATTCCGAGATCCACAGTGTCAAGAGTGTGCCAAGAATACCAGGATGCAGGCATTACCTCTCACAAAGGACAACGCAGTGGTCGACAGTCTTCACTTAAAGTCCGAGAGCCGCAGCATTTGCGTAGAGGTGGCAGTGCTAACAGGCAGCGCTAAACGCAGAAATCAGTCAGGATAATGCGGCGTAATTTGGCGTTAATAGGCTATGGCAGGAGACGACCGACGCGACGGCCTTTACTAACAGCATGACACCCCCTTCAGCACCTTTCCTAGGCTCGTAACCTATTCACTTGGACCTTAGGTAGCTGGAAACCGTGGCCTCGTCAGATGAGTCTCGATTTTAGTTGGTAAGAGCTGATGGTGAGGTTCGAGTACCGCGCAGACCCCAAAAAGTTATGGGCGCCAGTTGTCAATAAGGCACTGTCCAAACTGATGGTGACTCCATAATGTTTTAGGCTGTGTTTACATGTAATAGGCAGGGCCCCAAGCTCCAATCGAACTGGTCATTGACTGGAAAGGGTTATGTTCGGCTACCTGGAGACCTATTCCAGCCTTTCATGGACTTCGGGTTCCCAAAAACGATGGAATTTTGATGGATAACAACACACCATCTTATTGGACCGCAATTGTGCACGATTGGTTTGAGGAATATTCTGAATTATTCGCGGTAGTGAAATGGCTATATATATATATATATATATATATATATATATATATATATATATATATATATATATATCCCCCCCATGAACCATGGACCTTGCCGTTGGTGGGGAGGCTTGCGTGCCTCAGCGATACAGATGGCCGTACCGTAGGTGCAACCACAACGGAGGGGTATCTGTTGAGAGGCCAGACAAACGTGTGGTTCCTGAAGAGGGGCAGCAGCCTTTTCAGTAGTTGCAGGGGCAACAGTCTGGATGATTGACTGATCTGGCCTTGCAACATTAACCAAAACGGCGTTGCTGTGCTGGTACTGCGAACGGCTGAAAGCAAGGGGAAACTACAGCCGTAATTTTTCCCGAGGACATGCAGCTTTACTGTATGATTAAATGATGATGGCATCCTCTTGGGTAAAATATTCCGGAGGTAAAATAGTCACCCATTCGGATCTCCGGGCGGGGACTACTCAGGAGGATGTCGTTATCAGGAGAAAGAAAACTGGCGTTCTACGGATCGGAGCGTGGAATGTCAGATCCCTTAATCGAGCTGGTAGGTTAGAAAATTTAAAAAGGGAAATGGATAGGTTAAAGTTAGATATAGTGGGAATTAGTGAAGTTCGGTGGCAGGAGGAACAAGACTTCTGGTCAGGTGATTACAGGGTTATAAACACAAAATCAAATAGGGGTAATGCAGGAGTAGGTTTAATAATGAATAGGAAAATAGGAATGCGGGTAAGCTACTACAAACAGCATAGTGAACGCATTATTGTGGCCAAGATAGATACGAAGCCCACACCTACTACAGTAGTACAAGTTTATATGCCAACTAGCTCTGCAGATGACGAAGAAATTGAAGAAATGTACGATGAAATAAAAGAAATTATTCAGATAGTGAAGGGAGACGAAAATTTAATAGTAATGGGTGACTGGAATTCGAGTGTAGGAAAAGGGAGAGAAGGAAACATAGTAGGTGAATATGGATTGGGGCTAAGAAATGAAAGAGGAAGCCGCCTAGTAGAATTTTGTACAGAGCACAACTTAGTCATAGGTAACACTTGGTTCAAGAATCATGAAAGAAGGTTGTATACGTGGAAGAACCCTGGAGATACTAAAAGGTATCAGATAGATTATATAATGGTAAGACAGAGATTTAGGAACCAGGTTTTAAGTTGTAAGACATTTCCAGGGGCAGATGTGGACTCTGACCACAATCTATTGGTTATGACCTGTAGATTAAAACTGAAGAAACTGCAAAAATGTGGGAAATTAAGGAGATGGGACCTGGATAAACTGAAAGAACCAGAGGTTGTACAGAGTTTCAGGGAGAGCATAAGGGAACAATTGACAGGAATAGGGGAAAGAAATACAGTAGAAGAAGAATGGGTAGCTCTGAGGGATGAAGTAGTGAAGGCAGCAGAGGATAAAGTAGGTAAAAAGACGAGGGCTGCTAGAAATCCTTGGGTAACAGAAGAAATATTGAATTTAATTGATGAAAGGAGAAAATATAAAAATGCAGTAAATGAAGCAGGCAAAAAGGAATACAAACGTCTCAAAAATGAGATCGAGAGGAAGTGCAAAATGGCTAAGCAGGGATGGCTAGAGGATAAATGTAAGGATGTAGAGGCTTATCTCACTAGGGGTAAGATAGATACTGCCTACAGGAAAATTAAAGAGACCTTTGGAGAGAAGAGAACCACGTGTATGAATATCAAGAGCTCAGATGGCAACCCAGTTCTAAGCAAAGAAGGGAAGGCAGAAAGGTGGAAGGAGTATATAGAAGGTTTATACAAGGGTGATGTACTTGAGGACAATATTATGGAAATGGAAGAGGATGTAGATGAAGACGAAATGGGTGATACGATATTGCGTGAAGAGTTTGACAGAGCACTGAAAGACCTGAGTCGGAACAAGGCCCCCGGAGTAGACAACATTCCATTAGAACTACTGACGGCCTTGGGAGAGCCAGTCATGACAAAACTCTACCAGCTGGTGAGCAAGATGTATGAGACAGGCCAAATACCCTCAGACTTCAAGAAGAATATAATAATTCCAATCCCAAAGAAAGCAGGTGCTGACAGATGTGAAAATTACCGAACTATCAGTTTAATAAGTCACAGCTGCAAAATACTAACGCGAATTCTTTACAGACGAATGGAAAAACTGGTAGATGCGGACCTCGGGGAGGATCAGTTTGGATTCCGTCGAAATGTTGGAACACGTGAGGCAATACTGACCTTACGACTTATCTTAGAAGAAAGATTAAGAAAAGGCAAACCTACGTTTCTAGCATTTGTAGACTTAGAGAAAGCTTTTGACAATGTTGACTGGAATACTCTTTTTCAAATTCTAAAGGTGGCAGGGGTAAAATACAGGGAGCGAAAGGCTATTTACAATTTGTACAGAAACCAGATGGCAGTCATAAGAGTCGAGGGGCATGAAAGGGAAGCAGTGGTTGGGAAAGGAGTGAGACAGGGTTGTAGCCTCTCCCCGATGTTATTCAATCTGTATATTGAGCAAGCAGTAAAGGAAACAAAAGAAAAATTTGGAGTAGGTATTAAAATTCATGGAGACGAAGTAAAAACTTTGAGGTTCGCCGATGACATTGTAATTCTGTCAGAGACGGCAAAGGACTTGGAAGAGCAGTTGAACGGAATGGACAGTGTCTTGAAAGGAGGATATAAGATGAACATCAACAAAAGCAAAACGAGGATAATGGAATGTAGTCAAATTAAATCGGGTGATGCTGAGGGAATTAGATTAGGAAATGAGACACTTAAAGTAGTAAAGGAGTTTTGCTATTTAGGAAGTAAAATAACTGATGATGGTCGAAGTAGAGAGGATATAAAATGTAGACTGGCAATGGCAAGGAAAGCGTTTCTGAAGAAGAGAAATTTGTTAACATCGAATATAGATTTAAGTGTCAGGAAGTCATTTCTGAAAATGTTTGTTTGGAGTGTAGCCATGTATGGAAGTGAAACATGGACGATAACTAGTTTGGACAAGAAGAGAATAGAAGCTTTCGAAATGTGGTGCTACAGAAGAATACTGAAGATAAGGTGGATAGATCACGTAACTAATGAGGAGGTATTGAACAGGATTGGGGAGAAGAGAAGTTTGTGGCACAACTTGACTAGAAGAAGGGATCGGTTGGTAGGACATGTTTTGAGGCATCAAGGGATCACCAATTTAGCATTGGAGGGCGGTGTGGAGGGTAAAAATCGTAGAGGGAGACCGAGAGATGAGTACACTAAGCAGATTCAGAAGGATGTAGGTTGCAGTAGGTACTGGGAGATGAAGAAGCTTGCACAGGATAGAGTAGCATGGAGAGCTGCATCAAACCAGTCTCAGGACAGAAGACCACAACAACAACAACATATATATATATATATATATATATATATATATATATATATATATATATATATATATATGTGTGTGTGTGTGTGTGTGTGTGTGTGTGTGTGTGTGTGTGTGTGACGTAATCGTGAAGTACGTTCATGCTCAAAATTCTTCAATGGCGACACTTTCACAATCACTGACGGCTAGAGAGACAGCATGGCTCAATATTTCTTCAGGGAACATCCAAAAGGAGGTCCAACACGATGTTAGGAAGTATCCCATAGCTTTTGTCACCTCGGTGTATCTGCAGAGCTTGCATTTTCCCAATACCGTTTTTTCAGTCGCCATAAATCAGCCAATACATGCATTTCTCTCCGTGGACGCACAATCAAGGAGAGGTCGTGTGATATGCTTGTAGACAGACGACCGGCGTGTGTGGGCAGCGTAGAGTGTGGGTTTAACGTCAGATATAAGTTTCTGAGTACTCCAAGGAGCTTGACACACACTTCTACGTTTTGCCGCTAGTTAAGGCATCTGTGAAGCGTGACAATGGATAATAGCTATGTGGCGACAAGTGCAAGACTTCCTGGCGTCACCCACTTCGTAATGTTGATGGTCTGCAACTTGTCTGGGTTGAAACGACGTATATTGGGTCCCGTGATGACACTCCGTCGAAAGTTACTTCCTTTCAGGTAGTTGTATAGTAGTCCCTTGTGCGGTATTGGGACTCCATGTGTTAGTAATTTGTACAGTAGTCGCTCGTGCCACGTAAAGTTGAAAGCTCTAGTAACATACGGCAGCAGGCTTCCAAAAAGTCGCGGTGGTTGAAGGTGAGAGCGAGACTGTCCATGGCAGTCTCTATATGTGCCACTATTGTTCACGCAAGTGCCTAAGGGGCCGGCGAATGTGTCGTTCCACGCTGCGTCTAGCGACCTCGCCGCATACTTTTGTAAGTAGATAGATCGATCGATACGTCTGGCAAAATTACAGGACTATGCACTTCGATTTTTGAACCGTTGTTCAGTATATTAAAACTTAGGAGCTCCACTGATATTTAAAAGAAAAATTATCGTTCCTGAAAAAAGAATCAACTTTAAAATTGACAACTTTTACGACAACTTGGGCACTGAAATTGAAAAGGCGGTCAGGGCACTCCTGTTTTTACTTAGACTAAGGTAACCGCGTCTATCCTCTCGCCATTGACTGAATTACCGAAAATCAAAGCTGACTTCTGCCCGCTGTTGCAGGTGCTGACTTGAGCAGACTATCTCGAAAATGATTATAAATTATTGCAGCTCACGTTAAAAAGAAAAACCTCCTCATTCTTAGATCCAAGGGTAAACGAAAAGTGCGTGAGTCATTGCATCGATGTTTGCCACCGTGCGAAGTGAAGCGAGGCAAATGTTACGAAAGCCTAATCTATGACGTGCTTATTGGTGGAAGTTGGGAATCTAACGCTGCAGGAGAGAAAGCAAACACTGGCGTATCTGAATGCATTAAAAACTGAAGCACACATGATCCACAGTTGGCTGTAATGGATAAAAATACCATCCCTTGTGTACTGATTTCCTTTTGCTATGAAGGATCCAATCGACGACAATATCATTAGAATCGAAGCACAAGCGCGAACTGGACATAAATGGCGAGGGTGACTGGCAATATAGTATTCAAAAACATCTACTTAGGACACACCATGACTAATTTATTTAAGTAATGTAATCACTACGTAATTCTCGGATAGATATTCAATCCCGCTCTTCCTCCTATGCGAGACCATAGAACCGCCTCACTCGATTCCCGTTCATATTGCTCTCAGTAAGCAGGAGTCGAAATTACATGTACCATACGGCGACAGGAAGTACCACACTTGACGTTTGTCCACGAAGCAGTGCAGCAAAGTTCAGTTGCCATATTGTGGACACCACACTAACATCTAATACGAAACCAGACAAAAACTGTAGGATAAACTGAAGCCCGAAAATTCTACTTCTTGTCCCTCACCACAGCTGAAGCGAGAAGCTGACACTGAGGACAGAGCTGTTCGATTCTCTGAAGTAATTGGCGACATAATCATTCTGTGCAGTGGACCCACTGACAAATCAGAACAGATGCAGTAGCCCCTTTAAGAGGCGAAGCGTCACTGTACGACTAGCCCGTCTGATAGAGGCCAGTCATTCTAGCCCGTGAATCATTTGAAGACAGAGTGTCATTCCGGTACTTGATATCACGCTTTACTTCTTCTGACGACAATTTGCTAAATATGGATGGCATAAAACTGACATTTGTGATCACTCAAGAGAGGGCAGTGCTGAGGGTACGCGTACAACATCTGTAGGTAATTTAAAACACTTGTGACTGATGGATTGTTCTCTGCATTCGAGGTGGGATTCATTTGACACACTCTCTCTGCTCAATCGACACACTCTTTGAAATTTTCACTAGCGCTAGTATTTTCTGTGGTCACGTTTATCTACGTAGTATATGTAGGACATTCAAAGGGTCCCGTTATGTCTGGTTAGTTAGTTGGTTGCGTGTTGCATTGTCCAATCGCACAATATGGTAGTCGTTATGGTGTGGAACTGTGGAACTTGGAACGTGTCAAGTACCCAAGAAATGCACATATGAAACGAGACTTTTTGATTTATATATTACAATACAGAGTTAAAGATTAATATTTCTGTTATTTACCCCACTCCCTTAAATGGCACAAAATGCATAGTGTAAGTCTTTCTTTTTTCTGGTATTATAATGACGAATGTCACTGTTGCTTTCAAACTGGTCCATGTTGTTGAGAACAAATTTCACTAGTGAGTAAATGTACTGCAGGCTGTTGTAACAATTCTCAATCTATTAAAACGATGCCTACAAGATGTGCGACTATGAACCCTATACTTTATTCTAACCACTTTCTTTCGAGCAGTGAATACTTTTTGTCTAAGCCTTTAGTTACCCCAAAATATTATTCCGTATGACATCAGAGAGCGAAAGTATGCAAAGTATGTTAGCTTAATAATTTATATATCTTAAAAATTGGCAATTATTCTGATTGCTAAATTTGCTGATACTAGTCGCTTTAGAGATCCAAAATATGAATTTTCCAAATAAGATTCACGCCTATACATACACCAAAAAACGTGGTATGCTCTACCCTGTCTACTGACTTCTGTTGATGTGTTATTTTTATTGAAGGAACTGTACTTTCTGCAGCAGAAAATTGAATGTACTGTGTTTTTTCAAAGTTTAGAGGAAGTCCATTTGCAGAAAACCAATTAATGACTTTTCCAAAGACCTTATTTGTATCATTTTCAATTGTAGTTTCCTTTACTGGATTATTAATGATGTCTGTATCATCAGCAAACAGTGTCAGTTCAGCTTCCTGTGGAAGGGAGGTCGTTCACATATTTCAAGAACAGAATGGGACAGACCCATGATTGAACCCTGTGGAAAACCTAATGTAATTTCACCCCACTTAGATGAAGTGGCAACCTTGTTTAAATCACTTAATTCATATAAGGAAACATTCTGCTTCCTGGTTTGTAGGTATGACTTAAACCACTGATATGCTATTCCATTTATACCAAAGAATTGTAATTTCTGTAACATAATGTCATGGTTCAAACAATCAAATGCTTTGGACAAGTCACAGAAAATTCCTATTGGTGACTGTATACTGTTTAAAGACTCTATCATGTGTACAGAGAAATAGTATATCGCTGTCTCAGTGGAACAGCATTTTTGAAATCCGAACTGTGATTTGGTAAGTATCCCATTACAGTTGAGTTGGCTAACCACTCATGAGCACATTACTTTCTCAAAGATTTTCCAAAATGCTGTAAGCAGGGATATCCTCAGATAATTATTGACATCTGTAGTATCCTCCTTTTTGTAGAGAGGCCTGGCAACGGCATTTTTGTAACCTGTCTGGGAAAATACCTTGAGTTAGTGATGCCTCACATACATGACCCAGCTATAATGGTTCCACATTGTTTTAACATCTTATTAGAGATGTCATCTACTCCAACAGAACATTTACTTTTCAAAGATTTAATAATTTTACTTATTTTACAAGAGGTTGCTACGTGAAACTTAATCTGACTATTTTTTTTTTCAAAATAGGCTCTCCCATGTACTTTCGAGCTGTTCTCGCCAATTTTTCTTCTACACTTGAGAAATGATTGTTAAATACATTAGCTACTTGTGTACCCATTAGTTAGAATGGTCTCGTTCTCTTTAATAGTAATACTATCTACCCCAGTGGTTACTTTTCCTGTCTCCCTTATAACAAATTCCACATTGATTTGATTTTATTGCTAGAGTTGTTAATTACTTCTCTAACATACATATTTCTTGATTTCCTTACGTCTTTTCTCAGTATGTTAAAATAATTTTTATAGTATAAAAATGCTTCTAGATCTTTACTAGTTCTTGCTGTCTCATAGAGTTGTCTTTTTCTTTCTGAAGACACTTTAATACCTGTAGTAGTCCAAGGTTTCTTGAAAAGTGTGTGGTGTTACATTTAGTAATGTTCTTTGGGAAACAAGGTTCAAAAAGGGATATAAATTTATGAAGAAACATGTTGCATTTATGATTAGCATTTGGCTCATTATATACACCACCACAATTAACATTTCTTAAGCTTTTTCTGGAGTTCTCTATAGATACCAGGTTCAGCGACCTCACATTTTTACTTAATGGTTTCCTAACTGTGCACCCTGTTAGGTTTTGTAAGTTAATCAGTTGTGCATCATGGTCTGACAATCCATTTACCACAGGGAAAGCATGTGTTTGTTTTACATCCTCTTTCTGTACAAATACATTATCTATTAGCGTGCTACTGTCTTGAGCTGTACGAGTAGGGAAATTAATCACTGGTTATAAGTTATATGTTGTTAAGAACACTTTACTTTTCCTATCAAAATTACTTAGAAAGTTTACATTCAAATCACCACAGATTAATAACACCTTCTTTTTGTCTGACAGACAGCATAATAGAGAGTCAAGCTTATTTATGAACAGCTCCCAGTCTCTTAATGTGGACCTGTACACTGTTGCTAATATCAATACTACATTATCTAGCTGAAGTTCACATGCACAAACCTCAAAGTGTTGATCAACACAATATTTGCTTACTTTTACAGTTTTGCATTTATACCGTTGTATTATGAAAATGGCAACTCCTGCTTTATCCAACCTAGATCTACAAGTGTAAGATGCTAAATGATACCCTCTTATACTGACACTATCCGCTCCCACAGTTACATAGTGTTCAGACAGAGTATATCAATCTCATTCGTTTCCTCATGTTCTGATTGTTTCAACCATCTTTCATTCTCGTTCAACTGTGGCCTGTTGCACAAATGAGTGAAAGAAACGTGATAATATCTTTTAAACTACATTATCTTCTGACAAGATGGTGTATACGCACCCATGACACGTAAGGAATTGATTTGAGATCTCTTTCAGATCGTATTACAATTGTCCCTTGGACATTATTCCAGGCAGTGTGAGGGTTGTTCAGATCTGCGAACAAAAACTGAGGAAAGTGTTATGTGGCTCACCGAACGAATCTCTGTGTGTCTAGTGAGTGACTTTAGGTAACTTCTTACAGATTACAGCACTGTCGGAATGTGTCATTGCGTTTCTGTCTGTATTGTTTTCCACGTTTTTTATATCTTGTCTTAACTTAAGGAATATACCGTGAAGCCCATATCATCCTTTGCCTGGAGGTGCGCATTCTAATTTTGTTGAATGATTTAGTTGCTTAGTACTCTGAGAATGTCGCCGAATATTACTAGGGTGGTCAGCGTCTGAGAAACACTTAAAGTGCCAGAAACAATCAGGATCTCGGTCATTTCTACAGGCCAGAGCAAATAACGAGCTTGCAAGTGTATGATATAAACAATGAAGCTTTCTGAGACAGAAAGTAATACTGTTTTGTTTTAGGATTAAGGGAAAAGAGCGTGCTACGCATATGGTTCATCAGCAATTTACAGCCGCACGTGATTAGCCGAGCGGTCTGAGGCGCTGCAGTCGCGAACTGTGCGGCTGGTCCCGGCGGAGGTTCGAGTCCTCCCTCGGGCATGGGTGTGTGTGTTCGTCCTTAGGATAATTTAGGTTAAGTCGTGTGTAAGCTTAGGGACTGATGACCTTAGCGTTTAAGTCCCATAAGATTTCACACACATTTGAACTTTTTTTTAGGAATTTACAACTCGCTAGCAAATTTTTTAACCGCTCATAGCAACTAAGTAGTAATTTCGAAGTGCTGGTTCATCCGGTGAATGGGGCAGAAAGAAAGCGTGCCTGTTAAACAACGATTAACATCTAGCAGCGCGCTTTTATTTTCGGTAGAGGCAATAATTAGTTCGAAGTATCTCCTGTAGATTACAAACATCTCGACACGCTATACAACGATAGACAACGCACTGGCTACAGCATTAGAAACAACGCAACTGAAATAATTTTTACTGACCTCTGATTGCTCTCACTTTTTAATTATGTTTACGACAGTAGACCTCTACAAATAAGCTCATCACCTTGTATTTTTCCCCTTAAGTAATCACTTTGAAACGACTCAACAGTCACGTCCGTGTGAACTGCTTGATAATCTCTGGGTCTGTGCAAGGTTTGCGCATTCAGATTCTTATGTCCGCCAACGCTTTTATACATAATTGTTACTGAAGTCATAATTCTCAACAACAGAGATCTTGTAAATAATTTATCAAAAAACCATGTGTCTAGATCGCAACATGTTTATTTTCTGGTAACCGTTTTCTGTCAGAGCTAGACCATCCAGACCATTATGTGTCTCCATCGGCGACGCGCGGGGTCGATGGGCAGCGCTGATAGGCACCAGTAGTCAAATACTCCCATTCCCAGCTGACGGCAGGTGCCTCTTAGCGCTACCCATCGACCCCGCGCGGCACCGATGGAGAGACACACTGGGCTGAAGATGGTATGTCTGTGATCGAAACTGGTTACCACGCAACTAGACACATGTTGCTATCTAGATTGACTTATTTTGTTAAACTTTTGCACCTAATCATGTGCTCTAAGTACTGACATTTGCACCCTATTTCTCTGATTTCCCATACTTTACTATATCACTTCGTAAGTTACTATTGTGGTTCATTTTCTTAAATGAAATAAAATCGAGGACAATTTCTTTCGTGAGTCGTTCTGTTTCAAAGCACAATAGCCTTGTTATTATACGAGTTTGTGTGCTTTACCGCATAAAAAGGTTAGTTTTGGACTAAAGGCGGAAATACAATCTGCATATAAAACGGAAGAAAACAAACTTCCGAACACTGAGACAGAAAGGTTCCCTTTGTTACCGTATTAAGATTAGCTCCAGCTTATCTTACTTCTGCAACAAAGCAAAACAGTATAGGACCGTAGAAAACATAAGCGGCAGATTCACACAGAATATTGCGCTGATCATATAGTCTTTGTACATCAAAAGCACTTTTTGATGATTTACCAAAATTAAATATTTCTATTTCAGCATCGTCTACAATCACAAGCCTCGAGGCAACACCGCACGAAGCGAAACGTGACCAACAGCAGACTCATCTACTTCCCATTTTCCTCAGCTATGATTTTAGATGATTATATTGTACTTTCTAGCCATGTGTCATCAAACGTGAAACAAATAACTGTGTTTCCACAATTACTCTCAGCACTGATATTTCTCGGTTCTTCTCAGAACATCACAGACTCACATTTAAAAAGGATTATCTTCGACTTTCGTAGGGTATATTCCCTTCTCCTGTTAAATCTCTACAGCTTTCCTGGTAAAACTCAGCCAGTGTACACTCATCATAATCAAAAAATGATATAAATGGTGCTGAACAGTCACTGGCAGAATGAAAACTATCCACTCCCGTTGATGATCCCAGAATTAGTTAATAATAGCAATTATCTAATGATAAGACTATTATTAAACTGTTATGGCAACAAATCAGTTGACCTCCAAAGGCTCAATTCAACACCTCAAAGGGGCTCAATATTGCTAGACCTATACACTGTAACAGTGCATTTATTTGGGTACTCTGGTGCAGAGTTGTTGGCATTGCGCATATTCTCCAATACAGAGAGTATTAGTTACCCGAGTGTTGTCGCCTAGTGGAATGAGATCATCAGCGCAATAATCTATCCTGAATGTTCCTGAAATAGGGCTACAGACTTTCGAGGATGAGGAAGAAAGGGAAAGTTACGAATTGTAAATGAGGGGGCCCTAGTACTAAATGGGCTGAGTGTCAGAAATTACGAAGCCATACATGTTGTGGGCTAAATCTCACAGTATAATACAAGAATCTAAAAGTTTTTGTATCGGTTGTTATTTTTGAGGCATAATAAAACTGATTCATTATACGTACTCACGCTAGGGCGATGGCGCTCGACGCCCAGGTACGCGCTGGAAGATTTTCACTGTCAGCATTTGGCCTGCGAGGGAAGGAGTGATGGAGACGTGAAGTTCTTGATCACCATCTTTTATGCGCCAGTGTCCTGGTTTCAGTTCCAAACCCCTCCGCAGTGTCTCACGAGGTGCGGTTATGTGATATAAGGGTATGTGATACTGTTGATGGTGATCCATCCCTCAAATGTGGCTATGAAATACAGCGGACCCTTTGGTGCTATTCGAGTGGGGTGTTGAAACTAACCTTCATTAGTAACTGTTTGAGCTCTCAAAGGTTTCTGCGAAAGCTACGGAGTCGTCACAACAATTAACAGATTTCCATGTTATCAAACTTTCCATTAATAATTTGACCACACTGCACAACGGAAACATCATCACAATGACATAATATCTTCGTGCGTTCCTGATTACATTTGTTAAATAGGGTTGCCTAATCATGGGAGAAATTGCAGGAAGTATGGTTCCTAAATGAAATTCTATTTCAAGAAGTACTTTACTTTCATTCAAATTTAAAAACCACATGGAAGCTAATTGCAATGTGACACTTGGTAAATAAAAACACGAAAACTTACATAAAACACTGAAGCAAATAAAACATGGGACTATGTAATACATCTGTAGGAAGATTGGAAGACGAAAAAATTCACATTAGCTCGTCTTTGAGATTGGTATTTTCAAATAAGGGAGATATACATGAACTTCACATTTACGATGCTCAATAAAGGAATTAATTGTGAGCTGCACAGAATGCGGACTCTGAGATATGGAACTAATACTTCATGTTACAACAAAAAGCGTGCAAACGTTAAGGGTATTAAAAGTTGGTCATCAGAAAACTGGAGGGCTTCTTGCAAGACAAATTTCTAGTGGCACTGAAGAAGAGCGTTCTGCGCCAGCCGCTTAAAAAAAATTACGCTGGCCTTTTTGCTTTAGTGGTAACGTATAAGATTTCCGTCTACAATTGAGTAAAGGAAAGGTAGGGGTATAGTCATTCTCCACTTGGGAATGACTCACGAAGAAGTAGAATTTTGTATTAATATTGGAGTGGCAAGAACAGCGCAAGAAACGTAAAGCGGGGAGTGACCCATGCACAGTCGCGGGGCCAAAGGGCGTTCCTGTTGACAGGGCAGCGCGGTTCTCTGCAGAGCAGCGGGCGTTCATCCAATTAAGGGGGCTCACGCTTGTGAAGCGAGACGTGGAGCGAGACCGACGGGACACGCCTTGCCACTTAGCTCGCCGCTACCTCACGCTGTCCCCTCCATCGTGTTGCTATGTGCGCTCGTCACCACACCCAGCCCGTACTTAATGCTCTAGCGTCAGGATGGCATTGTACGTCCACTGGCTTCAACCGCTGCGTGTTATCCTAAGGCTTTATTAGCTCTCGACAAGCAACTTAGTAATGAATACTACTAAGTACGAGGGTTACGTAATACCGAAGAAAGATAAGAGTTTAAAATCTTGTTCAATATTTGGATCACTAGGAGTGAAACAGTGGCACAGTACCAAAAGAGGTCTTCAGCATATCTTATTCATGAACAAAGTACCACACAAAGTACCACAGGTATCCCCCTTACCCTCTTTTGTGTCCCCCCTCCTTCCCACCATCGCATCACCAAAAGCTGAAATTTTATTGACTGAGTAATCATAAATATATATTATAAAAGCAAAAATAGAGTCTGCTTACCGCTAAAACTCAGAAACGAGTCCCGATACGATCAAGGCGGGTTATGTGGTGCGGTAGCCCTCTATCCCTAATCCATGAAGAAGGTTCTTATTTTCACCTGAAGGGCGTGCTTTTCAAGATATAAGGGCTAGGAAGTTTTGCCCTCTAGAAATTTTTAGAATATTCGAGGGTATTCCAGAACATTCGAGAATATCTGAGAGCATTCTACAACACTCCAGAATATTCCAAGATGTTCAACAATGAACCAGGATGTTTTGGAATGTTCGGGAATAGACTGTAACATTCGGGAAGGTTCTAGAATATTCAGGAACATCCTGGAATATCGCAGATCATTGTGGACATTCCAGTACACTCTCGAATGTTGTAGAATGTTCTGGAACATTTTGGATTATTCGGAGCCTTTTCGATATGTTCTGGAATTCGTCACTGTTTGGGCTATCCATCAATATGGGTATATGCAGCAAGAACCGTCCGGGTTCTGACGTCTTTCGTAAGTTACGAAGGGAGAAACCGAAAAAGTAGAACAGTGAGTGAGTAGTCAAAGTGATACAGTAACTGAGCATAAATCGAAAATGATGCTAGGTAAGTGTGTAGTGTGTACTTGGTGTAGTTGCTAATAAAAAAACTTGATGTTATTTGTATTTTACACACTGCATAAACGTAAAAGAGGAGGCAGATTTTAGCCCACAGCGCTTTCACTGATTCTAAGTAAAAATTAGTTCTTCATTAAGCAGTGTCGCCCACAGCAATTTCACTAAGGCTTAACAAATATTAGCCTTCATAAAACAGTGTTATGAAATTTTCCTACACAAACAGCGTCTCTTACTACTATGTTAACTATAATATTATACATTTAGTCTGAAATGAATAATTTTTATCGCTTACAATTTTTCCGCTGTCGATGCAATAAAGGTACCACGTGGGGTTTGCAGTTGAAATTTTCTCCTCCTTTACTACTAACTGTATTCGCACACATTTTACTTACATATGCCACTGAATTTAACTGCAAAATTGTATCATTGTGCGACATACAGTTCAAGAGATATAACGGCATAAGGAATGAGATGCGTGAAAAACTGCTGCATCATGTATGCGTTTAAATTTATTAGAGCTTTGCTGCAAAATGTATTCCCAATAACTGCTAAATGTACCTACAATTTTACATCATTGTTTGATATATAGTTCAGGAGACATGACGTCATAAAGAGTGAGATATGTGAAAAGCTACAGTTTTGTATATAATGTTCAAATTTATTACTAGTTTATTACTAGGGCACTAGTGACACCAATCGCAACACATTTAGCTGGCAGTATCCAAATACGCATCTGAACATATCTACAAAATTATATCATTGTACGACTCATAGTTCAGAAGATATTACGGCATAAACATTAACCGCACGGCCAGACATTGCTTGGTACTGGCGTTTCCGCACACCTATAAATAAATACCTGAGCAACGCCGGGTTTCCCCATTAGTAACACGTAACCTTTACGAAATCTACTTGGAACATTTGCTGAAACGTGGATCAGTTTTACAGGAAGATAATTTCACATATCCGGAAAAATGATACTGAAATGTTCGTCTTTAGTATATTTTTAACCCGTGGTTTGTTGATATTTTAAGCGCCAAAACTTGATTTAAATTACTGGAATATTTCAGAGGTATTCGCAGCAAGTTTCATGGAAGATGTATTTGGTAACAAGTAACTAGACTGAGGAGTATATTTTCTTGTAAAAACGGAAACACTTATTTTATGCCATGTCATATCGCTGCAGCCATAAAAAAATCAAGACAAAGTTAAATTTTTCCAAAGCCAAACACTAAGTGTAGTGGCACTGACGAGTTAAGAAAAGAATAAGTGATTAATAATTTCATTAATTGCCATCCTAATAGCCACTGATAATGAAAGTCTTCCGGATGGTGCCGACAAATTCGGCCGACACGGATGGCTCCATGTGAAATTTATATAGAAAAATGCAAACAGTGATGTAATGGAAATCATAAGTTTGTCGAATATAAAAATATCTGTCATTGAGCCAATAGACACAAGGTAATCTGAAGAGAACATGATGGCAAAAATCAAAAAGCAATTGTTACAAGCTGAAAATCTTAACATGTTAGCCAAATCAACGTTGCCGTATCGTAGATTCAACAACATTCATTTTCAAGATGACTTAGCATGTTCTAAAGCTATCGAAAAAATTAAGTATGTACTTGTTGTCGTCGAAACGTCTGTCAGTGAGTATGAGCGACTAGATTGATACAACACAGAAAAACTGATAAACCAAATTTGATTTGTAGAGGGAACCTATAAAATAGCAAAGGAAACTAATAATTTTAAATCTGGAACGGGAATGGACATGCAATCACATTTCAGATATTGCCTGGATTAGCACCTTCTAGATCATAAACAACATTCGTTATGGGTTGGGATTCAAATCATCAATAATACCTATCCAGAGAAACAAATAGCTGTATTTAAATATTTGATTTCTATTGCGTCATCGTCAGCTTCTCAAAGAATTTTCTCAAAACAGGGATATCCTCTTAAAAAGGCCACGTACTGAAGGGAAACTTGCTCAAAAACGTTTTTTTAAATGTCTACAGACCCATTTAGTGCTATATATAACATTAATTAACGTCGCACTCATTAATTTATAAATATGAGGTTAGATGTGTCTCTAAGTTGCTTTTCACGCTGTTCTACGGACTCATCATTTAATACCTATGTTTGGAGTTAATTATCACCACACATCAATGATCAAACATCGCCCTTCCTATAATTCTTTGACCCAAGCAGTACTGTAGAAAAACACATTGGAGGATGAACTGATACGTTACGAAAAACGAAAACCGTAGCAAACAACGTTATTTACAAAGATCTAAAATAGATATTTGAACATAATTCTCACTGACATCAATCTAAGGAGAGAAGTTTGCTTTGGACTCTGGACAATAGTTGTATAGCTTACACCCCTTGGTATTAGTCGGTAGGATGGCAAACTACAGTGCGTCCCAAATTTTAAGCGTCGAAATCGCAGAAATGAAAGGCACCCTCAACTGAATATTTGTAATAAGAAACCAGTGGTGACAAATGTGTCATGTGGCAAGAGGTCGTGGATGAACAAGCAAGGATTTAGTTTCTACATCGATGTTGATAGCGATCCCTTGTGACCCCGGTGGTTTATGTTCATGGCGTGATTGATGTAGGAAATCCCAGAAGAATTTTCAGGGCGTCATCCGAATAAGACGTTCCAGAAGAAACTGAAGAGGAACAGAGTGGCTGGGTCGTGACTGCCTGCCTTGTCAGCACAACAGGGGCATTTGGGAGAATGCACCAGAGTGTTATGTTCCATTGCACTGTAAAACACGTACATAAGCTATGAATACTTGCCGTGAGGTTAACTTCTTGTTGTAAGGTTTCTATTTTTCTTTCTTTTTTACATGTTCTGTGCTTTTCATATGACGGTTGCTTAGGGAATGACGTTTTTAATGAGATAAACACTGGTAAGATATAGTACACCTAATGGAATTAAAAATGGTTTAAAAATGTATCTGAACGTATCCAACGCCATTTGCAGTAACAGTAATGACGACAAATAACAGTAATACTATAAATAATAGTAATGTTAATAATAACAATAAAATAATATACGAAATTAGGATGCTAATAAAAAGCCCCACTAACGGCTAGGGTCTTCATCTTGCTCCGGCTGGCCGGCAGCTGCCCACAACGCACTTCGAGGTGCGATCTATGATCGTGGGACATGTAATCAGCATGCCGCCAGTCCCCCAGCCGTTATTGCCAGTATAGGTGAATCCTGGTGATGCTGCTCCTGCTTACTCAACCACCAAAGGCAGCGATGCTAATCTTTCGGTTACAGACCGTTTAGTAATAATAATAACAATAGTGAGACCATAATACATCAAATTTTATTTATAATTGTACGAAACCGATATTTTATTATACACGTTTCTCTGAGAGAAGGAAATTCAGACTTCACCAGCTAGGGGCTTTCCTGAATGTGGGAAGCGTTGCGGGGAAGAAGAGTTGTGATGGAATAAGAGAGACGTATATTACAGAAGTATTATCATAGTTTTAGCAAATATGTAATTAGCTGTCGTTTGAAGCTCGTAATATTATTTAGTTATAGAGCGAGGAAAGTTACTCCAAAGTCGTGTTCCTGCTACTGAAAAGTACTTAGAGAACGCGTTTGCATAATGCAGTGATACAAAATAGATTTTGCTCTGATGGGAGAGAGTGTTTAAGCTGTGTCGTTCCAAGGCGTGGCAGGCAGCGAAAGGCGTCCCCGGAAGCTGACCAGAAAGCCTCCCCGGTGCGTCTGACAAACCGGTTTCAGGCACTGTCTCTGGCTGAGCCAGATGCAGCTGCCTGCCCTGTTTCAGAGGATCATTCTCAGCCTTCAAGGTCCGGGCAATCGCAGAGGTTGGGCTTACTGGTAGTTGGGAGCTCCAATGTTAGGCGCGTAATGGGGCCCCTTAGGGATATGGCGGCTAAGGAGGGGAAGAAATCCAGTGTGCACTCCGTGTGCATTCCGGGAGGAGTCATTCCTGATGTCGAAAGGGTCCTTCCGGATGCCATGAAGAGCACAGGGTGCAGCCAGCTGCAGGTGGTGGCACATGTCGGCACTAATGACGTGTGTCGCTTTGGATCTGAGGAAATTCTCTCTGGATTCCAGCGGCTATCTGATTTGGTGAAGGCTGCCGGTCTTGCTTACGAGATGAAGGCAGAGCTCACCATCTGCAGCATCGTTGACAGAACCGACTGCGGACCTTTGGTGCAGAGCCGGGTGGAGGGTCTGAATCAGAGGCTCAGACGGTTTTGCGACCGTATTGGCTGCAGATTCCTTGACTTGCGCCATAGGGTGGTGGGGTTTCGGGTTCCGCTGAATAGGTCAGGAGTTCACTACACTCAGCTGGCGGCTACACGGGTAGCGGAGGCTGTGTGGTGTGGACTGGGCGGTTTTTTAGGTTAGAAGGCCTCGGGAAAGTGCGGGATGGGCTGCAATGTCAAAGGGTGCTTGGCAATTACAGGACGTGCTTGGATCAAGGAACAGTCGGAATTATAGTTGTAAATTGTTGTAGTTGTGCTGGAAAAGTCCCTGAGCTTCAAGCGCTAATAGAAAGCACAGAAGCTGATATCGTTATAGGTACAGAAAGCTGGCTAAAGCCTGAAATAAGTTCTGCAGAAATTTTTACGAAGTCTCAGACGGTGTTCAGGAAAGATAGATTAGGCAGAATCGGTGGTGGAGTGTTGGTGTCTGTCAGTAGTGGTTTATCTTGTAGTGAAGTCGAAGTAGATACTCTGTGCGAATTGGTGTGGGTGGAGGTTATACTTAACAGCCGAATTAAGTTAATAATTGGCTCCTTCTACCGACCCCCAGACTCCGATGATACAGTTGCGGAACAGTTCAGAGAAAGTTTGAGTCTCGTAACAAATAAATACCCCACTCATACGGTTATAGTTGGTGGGGACTTCAACCTACCCTCGGTATGTTGGCAAAAATACTTGTTCAAAACCGGTGGTAGGCACAAAACGTCTTCCGAGATTGTCCTAAATGCATTCTCCGAAAATTATTTAGAGCAGTTAGTCCACGAACCCACGAGAATTGTAAATGGTTGCGAAAACACACTTGACCTCTTGGCCACAAACAATCCAGAGCTGATAGAGAGCATCATGACTGATACAGGGATTAGTGATCACAAGGTCATTGTAGCTAGGCTCAATACCATTTCTTCCAAATCCATCAGAAACAAACGCAAAATAATTTTATTTAAAAAAGCGGATAAAGTACCACTAGAAGCCTTCCTAAAAGACAATTTCCATTCCTTCCGAACTGACTATGCGAATGTAGACGAGATGTGGCTCAAATTCAAAGATATAGTAGCAACAGCAATTGAGATATTCATACCTCATAAATTGGTAAGAGATGGAACGGATCCCCCGTGGTACACAAAAAAGGTCCGAACGCTGTTGCAGAGGCAACGGAAAAAGCATGCGAAGTTCAGAAGAACGCGAAATCCTGAAGATGGGCTAAAATTTACAGACGCGCGAAATTTGGCACGTACTTCGATGCGAGATGCCTTTAATAGGTTCCACAACGAAACATTGTCTCGAAATTTGGTAGAAAATCCGAAGAAATTCTGGTCGTATGTAAAGTACACAAGCGGCAAGACGCAGTCAATACCTTCGCTGCGCAGTGCCGATGGTACTGTTATCGACGACTGCGCCGCTAAAGCGGAGTTATTGAACGCAGTTTTCCGAAATTCCTTCACCAGGGAAGACGAATGGAATATTCCAGAATTTGAAACACGAACATCGGCTAGCATGAGTTTCTTGGAAGTAGATACCTTAGGGGTTGCGAAGCAACTCAAATCGCTTGATACGGGCAAGTCTTCAGGTCCAGATTGTATACCGATTAGGTTCCTTTCAGATTACGCTGATACTATAGCTCCCTACTTAGCACTCATATACAACCGCTCGCTCACCGATAGATCTGTACCTACAGATTGGAAAATTGCGCAGGTCGCACCAGTGTTCAAGAAGGGTAGTAGGAGTAATCCATTTAACTACAGACCTATATCATTGACGTCGGTTTGCAGTAGGGTTTTGGAGCATATACTGTATTCAAACATTATGAATCACCTCGAAGGGAACGATCTGTTGACACGTAATCAGCATGGCTTCAGAAAACATCGCTCTTGTGCAACGCAGCTAGCTCTTTATTCGCACGAAGTAATGGCCGCTATCGACAGGGGATCTCAAGTTGATTCCGTATTTCTAGATTTCCGGAAAGCTTTTGACACCGTTCCTCACAAGCGACTTCTAATCAAGCTGCGGAGCTATGGGGTATCGTCTCAGTTGTGCGACTGGATTCGTGATTTCCTGTCAGGAAGGTCGCAGTTCGTAGTAATAGACGGCAAATCATCGAGTAAAACTGAAGTGATATCAGGTGTTCCCCAGGGAAGCGTCCTGGGACCTCTACTGTTCCTGATCTATATAAATGACCTGGGTGACAATCTGAGCAGTTCTCTTAGGTTGTTCGCAGATGATGCTGTAATTTACCGTCTAGTAAGGTCATCCGAAGACCAGTATCAGCTGCAAAGCGATTTAGAAAAGATTGCTGTATGGTGTGTCAGGTGGCAGTTGACGCTAAATAACGAAAAGTGTGAGATGATCCACATGAGTTCCAAAAGAAATCCGTTGGAATTCGATTACTCGATAAATAGTACAATTCTCAAGGCTGTCAATTCAACTAAGTACCTGGGTGTTAAAATTACAAACAACTTCAGTTGGAAGGACCACATAGATAATATTGTCGGGAAGGCGAGCCAAAGGTTGCGTTTCATTGGCAGGACACTTAGAAGATGCAACAAGTCCACTAAAGAGACAGCTTACACTACACTCGTTCGTCCTCTATTAGAATATTGCTGCGCGGTGTGGGATCCTTACCAGGTGGGATTGACGGAGGACATCGAAAGGGTGCAAAGAAGGGCAGCTCGTTTTGTATTTTCGCGTTGTAGGGGAGAGAGTGTGGCAGATATGATACACGAGTTGGGATGGAAGTCATTACAGCATAGACGTTTTTCGTCGCGGCGAGACCTTTTTACGAAATTTCAGTCACCAACTTTCTCTTCCGAATGCGAAAATATTTTGTTGAGCCCAACCTACATAGGTAGGAATGATCATCAAAATAAAATAAGAGAAATCAGAGCTCGAACAGAAAGGTTTAGGTGTTCGTTTTTCCCGCTCGCTGTTCGGGAGTGGAATAGTAGAGAGATAGTATGATTGTGGTTCGATGAACCCTCTGCCAAGCACTTAAATGTGAATTGCAGAGTAGTCATGTAGATGTAGATGTAGATGTAGACAAGAGTGTAAAAGTCGAGTAGAGGTATGGGAGGCAGTGTATATTGTTGAGACGGTAGAGAAGAATGATGTGGAAACGTCTGTGCCAGGATAGCTGGGCTCAAGATGGTGAATTATGATCAGCACGCAGGTGTCCAGCGTTAGGTGCAGCTACCGTGAGTTGTCCTCAGACAGATATTGCATGAGAACATCGTCGTATTCAATATCAGGAATGACAAGATTTGGTTTAAGTTCTATTTTCAGGTCAAATGAGAAGAGCTGTTTACATTTTTCTAGCGTATGGAGGGAGATATGTTAATACTTTCTCGATAGCTAATCGTGGTATAGACTTTCATGTCTTCCCACTCCTAGACTCTTTGCTCAGGAAGAGAAATTTTCATTGGTGTTATTGAGAATTAAACGTAGTAAGGATTCCTGTAGTTTCTACCAATTAAAAAAAATGTAATTTCCATTTCTTTCCTAACCATTATTTCCAATAATTGATTCCTTACCTAACGTACGCATTTTATCATCCTCTGTTTGTATAACTGGGGCAACAATGTTTCAGAATACTTCGTACGATTCACTAGACTCGCATTCGGCAGGAAGATGCTACAATACCGCGTCCGGCCATCCTGATTTAAGTTCTCTGTGATTTCCCTAAAATCGCTCCAGTCAAATGCCGGGGTGGTTCGTTTGAAAGGACACGGCCGACTTCCTTCCCCGTACTTCCCTAATCCTATGAGACCGATGACCTCGCAGTTTGGTCTCTTTCCCCAAACAACCCAACCCAACTTCGTACGATTATGTTTCTCATGTTAGTAGGTCACACTGATCGTCTCTCCTTTTGCACGTAAGTGGCTAATTAGCAAGGAATCGAGCTTACACGGACAATGTGCATTTTCAGTAATCGTTATGTATGGCGTTTGTCTATTTATTTTGAGCTCTGAGTCTTAAGTGACGTTCGTGCCCGTCACTTATGTATTCCAAAAATTACAATGTGGAAATATCCAAAACATCTTAAATAGCATCAAGAAAGTGTGGTATACAGCTCACTTCAGTTTGTTGCAGCAGCCGTAAAGTTTTGGGTGAGAGTCGAAAACTCTTCCTTAGACATCTCCAACGAAGGTATTCTTGGCCGAAAGTTCATTTTGTGACAGTTTCTTTGCTGTGCACATCTGCCACTCAGTTAATTTCGTGATAGTCTCTTTTCTGTGCCCATCTGCCACTCAGCACCTCAGCAGCTGTTCTGTTCACAACGTTTAAAGAGGTATGTAAATGTGAACAGTGCGTTTACGTGTAAAATACGGGCTTGAGGATTAACGGAAACGCCTTGTGAGTCCATAAATCGAAACAGATAGAAATCCATACTTTGTTCATCTTGGGGGCGATGTAGTCATGTGTAAAAGAAACCTGTGGCAATCGCCAAAAGGGTGTTAGAGAGCCATTACTAATGACGATATGTATTAAAGGTTCTGTACATCATCACAGCTTCTTGAGGATGAACTGAAAGAATCTGAGGAAACGAAATAGATCGCTTGGAATAACAACGACCGATTACTGAATATATTGACATCCATGCGAGAAATTTACCAAGAGGGATGACAGAACACCATGGAGGGCGGCACGTTTCGTCAAGAGAGCGGTTGTTGAGCGCTCGATCGTTCAAAGATACTAATGATATTCCAGTGCTAAACGCTGTAAGAGAGGCGTTTTGCATTAAGAGCAGGTTTGCTGTTAAAATTTCAAAAGCACACAATCCAAGAATAGTCTAGCAATTATTAGTTTTTCTCGTGTGTACGTCGGAAAATAGCAGTGACTCGAATGAGAGTTTCGAACTGAGGTGGAGGCATACCGATAGGCTTCCCTGCAACACAACCACAGCATTCGTTCATTGACCTAGTGCAGAAGCACGTGCGGGAGAAACTAATAGGCCTTGAAAAAAATTTCTGTCATATACATTGCTTCACAGCCACCTTCATCGCATCTGTCATCAAATCGTCGCTCATGAAGACTCTTTTTCCTCTGACCAAGCCGGTTTAGGTAGCAGGACACTAGAACTGGGTTGTTCTGTGAATGGGTGACCACGGACAATACAGTTTGTCGGATAAGTTTTAGACCGCTATGCAGTTTCGTATCATTAGTAGCTTTTCTATGCTCCTGGCATGTCTCCATGTACCACTTGCTGTTAACGGATTTTTCTGAAACGGCAGAAAATCGAGAGAATGGCGTCTTTGCCAAGCTTCGTAGGCGTTCATGGATAACACACACATGCCAGTGTTTCAAACCTGTCAACGTACTGAAACAGTATGTAATTATTGGCACTGTAGCCTTCATACAGGTGAGAGAAGACTAGTTATTTCCTCTACCTCATGCAGAGCCGACGCACTTCACACACGTATCGATACCAGAAAACATTCCAGCATATTCTCTGTGTCAGTGTAGGTAAAATTCAATCGTGGAATAAGGTCATAGGCTGTGCCTCGTCTGTCTAAGAGAATTAACTCGTCAGTGGAAATTCACGTTGGCGACGTCTTCTGATCTGATTGTCTCCCATTATGTCGTTTGCTCGCTATGCATTGTGCACACTTCCTCGTAGATCTGTGTACATTACAGATGGCAATGGTGTTTGTTGACTGTATATCCTTATCTAGATGTCCATCTTACAAATGTCCGTCCAGCCTGAACGGTGAAATGTTGGTTCTTCTTAGAACGCATCAACTGTGCCACTCACAATCGTGATAAAAACCTCTGGCCAAGTCTAAAGCCGAAACCCAGACAGACAAGTGTGTTTTTTTACCGCCTGCCAGGCGCGGGCCGCGGGTTTCATCGTCGTCCTGCAATATGGCGACTGACAGTATGGTTATTATGTCCCCAGAGGATGTGATCCTTCCTCACGACATTCTGAGAAAACTTTCCAGTTACAAACAATACTTTCTCATTTTATAGTTTCACTGTCCTGGTTAAAATGTACACTTTATCTTTTCGTGGTTGAAATGCTGCTTTAAAATTAAATATCTCATCCGTTTTAATTCGTAGGTGACTCAATGAAAAATGGAGCCGCTAGAGGCGTTATGTTTGGTATATTTTAAGTCGCACGTCAGTGCGCGTTATTGGAGAGGATGGTCGTTCTCGCTTGTGTGAGTGCGAGTTTGAAAGGAGAACCAGATGCGTATCGGTATTTTTTTAAAATTAAAAGAGGATCAATACCAGTATCAAACAAAGTAAATAGTTTTCTGTACATCGCGCTACACTCGAGGTTGTAGACAGACTCTCGCATATCCTGAGACATATTTAACTTAAGGACACTTATTCTATGGAGTGTGATAGTTTTATTCGCGGGACATTTTGTAACTGTTATTCGCCATAATATGTTAACATCAGTAAATAACGACGAGTATAATAAATTTAAGTACATGAATTGTGTAATTTGAAAGGAATAAATAACATTGTCTTTGTTCTACTCAATTGTACCTGAATTTGGTAGTGTCTCAGGGATCATGTGTTATAAATTGAACTACCTGTAATGCAGTTTTATTACGGAATTAGTCACTATTGACAATGTATCTGTAAACTGACAGGAATACAATGAACTGTTACATGAGTGAGACATTCGTTGGGAGCTTGGGGCGTGGTAATCCTCTCGTGAACCTGATAAGCGCTTACAATCTATTGACACAATACGCGACACGTGACTTTAATTTGCATTCAAAGTCCACAATTGGTACAGTGTATGTAATCTAGAGGAATGGGGATGCGAACACTGGTTCACATCAGACACATTCAACATTCAGTGGAGAGGAGATTTGTACACGTCGACTACGCAGTGCGGCCTACAACCAAACTACGGTAAATAAACACTGTCTTCAAAACTCAGCAGCATTTTCATTAATACAACGGCTCAGAGGAAAAGCTATATCCTGACATGGCTTGTGCCCTCGGATATCAGTCGACTTGGCGAAACAAAAAAACAAAAATGGCTTAAAAAGACAATAATTCTGGAAATCGGACAATTACATCAAATTGACGGAAATGATACACGAATTCAACAAGCGGAGAAAAGTGTTATGAATAGCGGTGGACTGATATTCACTTCATATTCACCGAGTAACGAACAAGCGCTTGAAATCTACCACACGCTGAAGTCTAGATTCGAGTCTGTCTTCCATAGAAAACCGTATCCTGCAAATATCACTGCACAGACTTTTGCACGTGTAGAAAGGTGCATACATTTCTATGATGTGTGAGAATAACATCAAAGTCGCCTTAGAACAGGTAAAGTCTGCCACCTGGATGTCGTTTTCAATCATTGCAGAGGAGCTACCTTATTTGAAGTAGGAATCTACAAAACAAAAAGAATAAAAGTGAGTGACTATATTTCACTCTGTAACTGAATGAAACGAAAGGACGATACTTGAAGGAACCTGCTCTGTACGAAGATTACTGACATGTGGAAGCTCGTTTCGTCCAATTTGTCGAAACAATGAAGCAGCGAAACTTAATCCAGGACTGAAAATTTAAAACCTTCCTGGCCAGACTAAGTATATTACGGTCACATTGTTAAGACTCCTTGAGTTCTTACCTGAGACGTGCTGCAACTGTCGCGAACGCCCACGTGATTCAACTTTATGAGTCGCGACAGAAGTGACTTTGTGGTGACAGGGCAGGTATATTGCCTCGCAGTGTGGAGTAACTTGTTTTCGGAACTTTGTACAACAGTTACCATTCTTGGTAAAACTCTCGTCTACGTCGAAGTGATAGTACATTTTTACACAATCACTGCCTTTCAAGCTACGGGAAGGAGGCTAGTGCAGAACACTGTGTAACATTATTTGAAAATTATCCGATACTAATCAAAAGCCAGAACACCATGTTTAGAGACTATGAGAAAGCAAGGATGTACATGAAACTTTGCTGAAATGGAGTACCAAACCTTTTGCAAAGTATATACGAGCCTGCCTTCTGAATTAGGCCTTAAATGGTTCCACAGTCGTCAGATATTTGCCATATTATATTTGCAGATGAGAAGCTACTGTGGGGCGGCCCCGCGTCGTTAAGCCGCTCTTCCACTACATTCAGTCGATTGACACACGAGCTGCGTACCGACCAGCTTCGTCAGTGGGTAGACCTTTGCACAACTCTGTTGCAAGCTGACAGCGTATAACTAATGCTACCAGATTGGCTGAAGGTTAGCGCCTTTCATTCTGCTTAAATATCAATAATACGCTGTGATCCAACCACTAACTAGAATCTCCCCCTGGTTTTGAAAATTTCGGTCATCATTAAGCTGATACGACCTCGTTACGAATGCATACCAATCATGAATCAGCCCTTTCCCACTTTCATCGGATATTCATAGAGGATAATTCTTACTGTGACTCTCAGAATAAAGAAGGAGATGTAAACCACTTTCTGGTTTCAGCAGTTCATTCGAAAAATAACAAAACCATTTCCCATGAAACTCTGTGGAATAATATCTGTCGCTTCCCATAAGTGTTCCTTTCTTATTGTGTTAAGAGGATTATCCAATATATAAAGGTGTTTTCATTTTATACGAGATATTAATGTGTGTGTATAATATTTGGTGGTTGCATAAACAGTCTTATATTCCGGTGTATGAGAGTTATTTTTCACGTTCTAGTTCTATAATCAATATGTCAGAATTACTTAATTAAGAATTGTACCTATATGGACAATGTAAAATAGCCATGAGTCATTATGCAAACGTCGTTATGTGGAATAAAAGTAGATCAGCACGCAAAAGGGGAGGGGGAAACGAAATCCAACATCACTGGTTAAGAGGGTGTGTGATGTTATTTAAGCTGTGACAACATCGAGCGAAATTCACAAAGATGTTGGTAGTATGAGTCCACTTATCGTTATGACGCTGCACCCTAGATGTAATCACTAATTCGGTTAGGAATGTTGTCACAAAGCTGTTTTATCCCAACCTGAGGCAAGATGGCTCACGAGTATTGCAGGTAGTCTTTGAGACAATGATACTGATATGAGGACCAAGATGCTCCCACTAATGTTCCCGTGGAAACGCCTCTGGAGAGCCTGCTACCCAGAGGAGTATCTCAACATTACACAGATAGCTCATACAGGCATGAGCCGTGTTTGTACAAGCCTTGTTCATTTGGAAATGGCACAACGTTTACTGTCACCTGAGAGATAACACGCGAGCACTCAGGTTGTCAATGGCTTACCATTGTGTCGTCAGCATTCTCTCACCCAGAATCAGCCATGACCTGTAATCATAGCTGATAGTCTCGCCCCCTAAACGATATTACGATTAACACCGCTGTGCATCTCCAAAATATTGACTGAATGGGACCTCTCCCAGGTCTTCGCCATACTCGCTGACAACGGTCACACGCTGTTGTGCAGAACCGCGATGCAACACTCAACACAATTTACCACAGCCCATGCTTCCTGGTCACGACAGCACTCCAGATGCAGTCGTTTGTGTTGCGGTGTTAACGGCACCCTAAATGTGGGAACCTGGAACACCTTCTGCTGCTAGTCCCAACCGATGGTGCGAGATGACACAGAATGTATCAGCAAGTCCATTACTTGTTTTCTGATGGCAGACGAGGATGTGAAAGGTTTACTATATTATTTCCTTGCTGTGCAATAAGGCGTCGACCCGTAATGTAATGGTGGTCAGGGGTGGTCGACCAGACCCTTGATGACGAGTAATCTAGCCTTCACGTTCTCATGAAGACCAACATCTGCATCAAGCCAATTTCAAACTCTGTCACGTTGTGATAATGCAGACTCATGCGAGTACGTGGCATCGCCATCTCTACAACATTGAGTAACATCTGATACTGTTCGGGCCGATAAACATAAATCACTTTCAGGTCACCGTATACTGCAATGACGCATCATAGGCTAGACAATATTCTTGGCGGGGCGGGAGGGAGGTGGGACTAGCAAGTTTGTGAACCCCAGACACTCATGTTCGTTGAATCGATACAGCGCTACTGCCAATTGAATCCATTGTTTCCAGATAGAGATAGGTTTCCCGCGACATTGAGCATAGGGCAATTTTTAAAACTGGACAGAATTTTAAATCAAAGCTGAACACTTTTATATTAATTTCGAGTATAGGAGGCTCCTCTGAGTTTTCGATGAAAAACGTGTGTCTTGTAGTCCGTAATATAAGGTATATAACATATCAAGCGTGCTAACCACACTAGACGCCAACAGCACTAATGCACTCTGGTGGCCGCTGTCTCTGTCACAGAGAGGTGCAATTCTTATCATTTGCATACTTGTATATGTCGTGTAGATGACGAACTAACACTAACATCTGCCCATGTCATCTGGGTCTTTTTTTTTTAACAGAATTAAAGGACCACACTTTTGAAAGCTTAAGTTTGAAATTTGGCTCAAAGCGGTCCACATGCTTTCTCTGCGATGATGCAAAACCTTTGCTCAAAGTAGCTTCAACATCGAAGTATCAACACATGGGAAAGCAGGAAATTTGTGGTAAAACTTAATCTAACTTGAACTAACATACGCTAAAGACAACACACGCACACATGTTCGAGGGATGACTCGAATCTGAACCTCGGCCGGGGGGGGAGGGGGGGGGCGAACCGTGACAAGACGCATCAGACGGCACGGCTACCCCGCGTGGCCAACACCTGCGAAAAAAAAGGCCAGAGCACGAAAGTTCCCGTGACGTGTTAGGGGCGTTAATGATGTCACATTGGCACCAAATTTCACCATACCTCTGCCCAGAGCCCCAATGGACGTGTACTTGCTGGGGTGGTCGACGTAGTCCCTCTTACGTGTATTACGATTCTTCTTTTGATGTCATTTCAGACACATAGCCGCTCAGAATCGATACGAAAAGGCCTCAGGGGATGGCACAAAGGGCGTCAATGAAACCACATCTTTCCTTGTGTCCTTTACTCCGACACATATCGTGGGTGAAAAGACAGTTCGCTTTGCGATGAGCAACAGGACAATGTTCTTGACAACCTTTGAACCGTTGAAACTACTGACACAGCCGGATTTTTCCACCCTGCTCAAAGTACTGTGCGTGGCTGCATCCCCACTGAACATGAGCGCACCCCTTTGTAATGCACAGTGACCGTAGTTTGTTTCGCGTTTTCCTGTGGTGTTATCACTGAAGAGTGGAGTTGTGGGGGGCGAAACTGACACATGCTTCATTAAAACAGCCTTGACCCTCCAGTTCGCAAAAGCCTTAGCGCCACCCTTCCACATCATAAATATGAACCTGTACAGAGGCGACCAATCGGCAAGATTCTAGAATCCGAGGAGTTTTAAGGGGTTGCTTGTGTGCAGCCGCCTAGGACTGCTTCACTGTACATCCTCATTTTTAAGATTCTCAATAAGGATGGGCGGTGCCACCGAAACTTTTGACGAGCTTGCTGAAGGGGGTGGGGGGGATAGGATGGAGAAGGGGGGTTGTCTTAGATGGCTGTTTTATTCAGCCTTGGGACAGTTTCACTCTCTCTTACCATACTGCTGCAATCACGCCACAGGACGACACGAAACAGGAAGGAATGAAAAAGAGTAAGCACTCCTAGCTGCTCTGTATCACGTTCCAGTTTCGTTGAATAGTTTTGAACGGGCCATAGTGGTACGAAGGTGTACACAAGAGTAAACATTGTCGTCGTGCTGTATTCTAAAGGGATGCGATCGCGTTCCGTGTGTATGGTAGTAACTCAATTCCTTTGAGAAGGATTGAAATGTTCGGTGGTGTTAGCACAGTCGAAGTTCGTCATAAAAGTGGTCCTGTTTCTCATTGCAGTGCGAACTGTCATTTGCGACCGCGAAATGTGTGCGAATCAACGCCCCAGAGAAAGGCGCGGTTTCATTTATGCCCCTTATACCACCCCCTGAAGCCTCTTCCTGTCGATTCTCAGCAGCAGTGCCCTCGGCCATCGATAAGAAAACCACGTGATTTCAACGGCGGGCATCGCGGTCATGTGGGTAAGAGGGGCTGTGACAACCTTCCTATCGTGTGACACGTCTGCCTTTCCAGTGGGCAAAACTGTCGTGAAATTCGGTGCCAATGTGGCATCATTAACCCACATTATATGTCACATGAATTTCTGAGCTCTCGTCTTATCGCCGCAGGTGTCGACACCTTGCTCTTCAAAGCATCTTGGAGCGCGAGCATGATGCCTCAAGCACCACGCTTTCTCATCATTATAGAGGAAGCATGTGGGCCCCTTCTAGTCATATTTAAAACTTCACTGTCGAAATGTGAGAGAGTTAAAGGGTTTAGAAAATGTGATCCTTTAATTCTGTTGCGAATGCTTATTGCGATTTCCCAAAGTATATGATTTTATATTTGCACGAAGCTGTTACCTGTTAGCACCTTGGCCAAATAAGAAAAATAATAAACTAAAGAAACAACCGATTAACAGTGAATGCAAGCTTTAGGGTAAAGAGTAAACATTTCTGTTGTCAATAGGAAGTAGCGTGCCTGAACAGAATAGATTATTTCTAGACAAGATACACTGTGCATACTGTGGGCATTCGAAATGCTGTGCAGCTATTTGCGTGTAATCCAGACAGAAATATGAATGAGATAATAAATCAAACGAAATCTAAACACTCCACGAAGTGTAAGTGCACGCGTACCTTATGCAAAAATTCTCAGACCATAAACCTAAAAAATATTATAGAATTGTGTCGGTGGAGTTGGCTTCACCTTGTGTATGACGTAATAAATGAGTTATAATATCCTTTGCATTGCTTTCGGCGCATCACCCGTGCCTCATGTCGCACGACAGCAGCGCGCTGCTCGGCGCTCTACGGTCTGCGCATGCGCAGCAGGCCCGGCGGGTCTTCGCTGTCACAGGTCAGCGCCGCCGATGCGGGCTAGCCGCGATGTTTTGCGATTGGCAATTAGCAGCGCGATTGATTGCCGCGGGCCCACAATCATCAGGTCGCGCTGCGTGTGCTCGCACCGCCATTGTTGTTGCGGGCTCCGGCCGCGCGGTTGTCGCTTTCCGCGTCTCTGCCGCTTGTTTGTCTGCCATCACAAAGCGCACTCTCAATTTCAGTCCGCTCTTAATTACCTTAGCCCATTTTAGTTGCAAAGTGCGCACAGGTTTAGTTAGGCTGGAGTCTTTGATACATGTATTAGCCATCGTCAGCTGATTACCTTCCAATAACTCTATTTCCGGCAGCGGAATTCGCTTTGAAATGCATCCGGCTATAGTGCCTATAACTCTATAAAGTTTTCGTTCGGTATCAGCCTTTTAAGAGAGTTTGCGTAGGGAGAGACAGTCAGGAGACAACGTAAACGTTTAATTAAGCTCATTCCATGTCACAGAAACGTGCAAAATGTGTTATTAGTGTTTATTTATTTATTTACACGTCAAGTTCCGTAGGACGAAATTGAGGAGTAAATATCCAAGGTCATAAAAGTAGTAATAGATAAAAATAAAATGTTTATGAACGCGAAAAATGCCAAGCCATAAATTGTTGACTAACAATACAACAAGAATCAGCTTAATTTTTCAAGAAATTCCTTGACGGAATAGAAGGAGTGAGCCATGAGGAAACTCTTCAGTTTAGATTTGAAAGCGCTTGGATTACTCCTAAGACTTTTGAATTATTGTGGTAACTTATTGAAGATAGATGTAACAGTATACTTCACACTTTCTGCACAAGAGTTAAGGAAGCCCGATCCAAATGCCGGTTTGTTTTCTGACGAGTATTAACTGAGTGAAAGCTGCTTATTCTTGGGAATAAGCTAATGTTGTTAACAGGAAATGACAGTAAGGAATATATATATATTGAGAAAACCATGTCAAAATACGCAGACTCGTGAACAGGGGTCGACAAGAGGTTCGTGAACTCACACCACTTATTGCCAAAACCGTCCGTTTCTGAGCTACAAATATCCCTTTCGAATGGGAAGAGTTACCCCAAAATGTAACAAGACGTAAGTGAATGAAAGTCTACTATCTATCTGAATACCTAGAAATTTGAACTGTTGAGTTTCATTCCGTGAAATTAAAAAACGTCTGGTTTGTCGAATTGTGTGTTAGAAACTGTAAAAACTGAGTGTTTCTGTGATTTAGCGTTAGTTTATTTCCTATAAGCCATGAACTTATGTCATGAACTGCACTGTTTGAAACACTACCAAGCTAGTGTCATTATCAAACAGAAATATTTTAGAGTTACCCACAATACTAGAGGGCATATCATTTATATAAATAAGGGAGTGGTTGCAATATAGATCTATGGTGGTTTGAGTGCTCCAACCAACTCAACCACCCCCTCCCCCTCCCATTTGACCTTACCCCACTCAGACCCCACATCACAGCCATTCTCAACACTGTGAATAATGACCTTTTGCTGTCCGTTGCTAAAGTAAGACGTGAACCAATTGTGAGCTACTACCAGCATTCCGTAATGGTCCAACTTCTGGAGTAATATTTTGTGATCAACACAATCAAACGCCTAACTTAAATCATAAAATATATGTAGCGCTCTAAACCTTTTGTTTAACAAATCCAGTACCTCGCAGAGAAAACAGAATATATCATTTTCAGTTGTTAAACGATTTCTAAAGCCGAACTGTACATTTGATAGCAACTCGTGTGATATAAATGGTCAAACATCCTTACATATACAGCGTTTTCAATAACTTTAGCAAACACTGATAGGTATAACATTGTCTACATTATTCCTTCCTCCCTTTTTATAAAGCGGCTTTACTACTAAGTACTTTAGTCATTCAGGAAACTTACCATTCCTAAAGAAAAAAATTACAACTATGGCTAAAAAGAGGACTAACATGTGTGGTACAGCACCTTAATGGTCTGCTATGCACTCCATCATATCCAAAGCAGTCCTTAGTCTTCAGTAATTTAATTATTGAGTCACTGCCCCCTTGTCTGTATCACAGAGGACTATTTCATAAATCAGTCTTGGAAAGGCATTTTCCAGGAGAGTTATATAATTTAATTCACCAGCAACGCTCAGAAAATGGGCTGACTTTATTTCGTTGACCTTGTGCTGCTGATCAGTCACTTCCTTCACAACTGACCACTTGGTTTATATTTTATTCTCTGAATTACCTATTCTATTTATGATACTACAGTATTGATTTTCATATTTAGATACTGTGTTTGTGCTATTCAGCCTTCATTTAATTAAGGGAACTGAAGACGAAAATCAGTTCACAGTGGGTTATGATTTAAGTACCAACATGCATACTGCAAATACTAATTGAAAAAGATACATGCGTTATCTCTTGAAGTACCTCACAATCTCGCTACACAGTTATCTTCACCAGCAAAATAATTCAGAGGAAACAACTGAGGCAAATCTGATTGATTAAGTCAGAAAGCATTTTATACATACTACAAATAAGACGTCTTCTCGAGGGTATTAACATCCGTGTGCAGGACAAAAAATGCGTAAAACTTTATTTAGGAACCATACCTAGAACACAGATACAGAGATTTCAACACAGAGTGCTGAACTTGTTTAGACCTGCATGGTATGGTTGGATTACAAAGTTCATAAGACAGGGATGTAATTTTTCATCCTTGTTGTTTAATCTATATACTAGGGAAGGAATGGTGAAAGTAAATCTTCAAAAGCATGTTTAATTTCGGGATGTATAGATGTTAATAATAATATTCGCTGTTGACACTGTTATCCTCAGCGAAAGCGAAGAAGAATTCCAACAGATTTTAAATCGAATGAACAGTCCAGAGTATAAAGAATATGGATTGAGAGTAAACTGAAGAAACACGCAAGTAATGAGAAGTAGCAGAAATGAGAAGAGCGAGAAAAGTAACATCTGTAGAATATATAGAGACTAAATACTGTAGGGGAAGAGAGAGTTTGGAATACAACCAACAAATAACTGAGGACTTACGGTGCAACCGGTACTCTGAGCTGCAGAAATTGTCATATGAGACGAATTCGTGAAGGATCACACCGAATCGGTCAGAAGAGTGATGAATAAAAAAAAAAAAAGAAAAGATTACGTGGACGTCCTCCAAAATTTGTACACGACAAGCTTTGCGTCTCACACCCAGTACGTTTAATACTTATGTTGTCGTCACATAATATAAACACCTGATAAACATCAGAAGTTTAACAGTACCATTTGTAAGTCTTCCTGGCACATTAAAACTGTCTCCGAAAGGCATAGGTCCCTTTTTCGAGTCTCGGTCCGGCCGCAGTTTTAATCTGCCAGAAAGTTTCATATCAGCGTACTCTTCGATGCAGAGTGAAGATTTTATTCTGGTAGCATCCCCCAGGCTGTGGCTAAGCTGTGTCCCCACGGTATGCTAGTAGTGCTGGTTACCCAGGAAGCCTTCTGTGAAGTTTAGGGGGTAGAAGATGAGCTACTGGCGGAAATACAGCTGTGAGGATAGTTCGTGGCACTTGCTTGGGTGGCTCAGTTTGTAGAGCACTTGCTCGCGAAAGGAAAAGGTCCCGAGATCGAGTTCCCGTCCAGAAAACAGTTAATTCTGGATCTCACTTCTACTATGAGAAATCGCGTGTTAAACTACGAAATTAACATGCGATTTTGGATATGTGTTGCCCCTGATTGTCCTTTCGCTGAGGACACAACTAATTATGAATACTATCTTGAATGACAGAAGTTGCAGTTGATTTCCCAACTATCGGATAATCAACTGTATTTTCCTGACCACATTACTTTCATAAATTGAGATATTTCCTGAACAACGACCTTCTTGGAAGTTTTGTTAATAGAGTTTGTCTAATTTTTACAGCTTTTCAGGTCTAATGAACCTACTCTCTTTGGCGTGAGTGAAGTCTTTACCTCGAAGAAGAAAGCGGTATGATGTAGACGGTTTTATTTCCCCTTTTGCATTGTTGCCAACGAGTCATTTAGCCAATCTTACTGGGAATACGGACGACTATTGGGCACGGTACAAACAGTGAACTCTGTAGAAAATTCAGGCCAGTCTATTTTTAATGACTTTTCTTTTCCATCCGCTTCACTCTTTTGTGACTTTAGCAACCTTCAGTGGGTTTTGGCCTACTACAGAATAGGAATTTAATGCACTGTTATATCTGTTATCAGGATTACTTTGAACTGCATCAGGTAAATTGTTCATTAATATAACTCTGGGAAGGTTGTTGTCCTCTGTGATTGCAGTGTTACAACTGTAACGCTCCTTTGATGTCTACTGAATTTATGCTTAAAGGGGACCGTAAACTAAGCTCTCTTGAGCGTACTACACACTTGTATCTCATTTTACTCCGACATAAATTTGTATCGTTAAATGTGAGACAGGAATTTTGATTTTCTATTTTCAGCTTTGGTAGCACCCACACCACAGAAAATATGACATCAAGGCAACAGGTTGAAATTTAGTAACACCACACGAATGTATCAGCCTTCTCTGACCACTAGCAAACACTTCTACAAACTACATAAAACAGGGAAACAAAATTGAAGAATCGATGGCAGGAAAACTCCCCTAAACTTTCGGTCTACACGATTCTTTTGTTTCGATGTCTCAGTGCTTACATGCAGCGTTGAGTGATTATTCTGACTAACGGCCTTTCACGTGTACTACATTATGTAGCTGTAATTCAAAGTGTCAGTAGCGTGAGTCCTCACTACAGATAAAAGAAAAAAAACATTTATTACACGGAGTGAAGTGGCGTAGTGGTTAGCACACCCGACACGCATTCGGGAGGATGACGGTTCAAATCCTGATTAAGGTTTTTCGTGATTTCCCCTAAGTTGCTTTAGGCAAATCTCTGCAAGGTTCCTTTGGAAGGTCACGGCCGACTTCCTTGCATGTCCGCCCTACTCAGCTGGGAGCGATGACTTCGCTGTTTGTTCCACTCCTCCAAATCAACCAACCAACCTAACTTTTATTACTGTTAGTGACTGTCGCTGTCAACCCATACAAATAAGAAACCTTCTCGAAATTCCCATAGCCTACGTCCAATGCAAGTCAAAAACATCTTACTTTAACTTAAACCACTGGTAAACAACAAAAGGGGAAAAAGAGAAATCTGGGCGCATACAGTTGGGTTCGCTAGTTATTAAATACCTCTTACGTCACAGAGTCGATGTCAGAACATTTTGAGTAGCAGTGTTCAGCTTTAAGTCCGAACTCTTCCTCTATGAGGGATGAAGTTCGTTCTGAAACGGCATTGTCAAAAGAGGTCGGATGAAACGTCAATGGTTCCGAGCCGCGTTTTGCCTTTTGAGGTGAGAAACAGCCCATAAATGCGCAGGGATCTGGATGGCCAACGGCTGAATTGTGGTGGAACGAAAATCATTGCACGAATGTGTATCTACATGTTATGTAGCCTGTAATAGAAAGGGTCTCATGATGATCTCTACAAGGGCAACATATTCCTGATTAGCCCTCCTTTCGGATGTTCCGGAGTGGAACGCCAGTTCACAGCGACCACTAGAATAATACTACAAGCCAACAAAAAAATTACAAAATCATGCAATGTCAGTGCCTGTATATTACTCGGCAACGTCTTTCAGATGAGCATGTATGTCTCAAGGAGCAGCCACTATTGACAACCAGGGGCCATACTGAAGAGAAAAGATATATTTGCACATTGCAGTACAATTTATTAGCAACACAAGAAAATTTTTGCCGGACAGGGACTCGAAGCCAGATTTCCCAACTGATGCGAGCGGTCGCCTTAACCACTTCGGGGATCAACGCATGCCTCCTGGACCGACGAAAACCACTATGTGTCAACGTGAATATAATGCCAAGGAGAGTTAGGATGAAGATAACGATCGTACCACATCGGTGTTACGTTGCACATCCAGTGTCAGGATACCCACTTGGGTTCCTTGTTTCGTCCACTCCCTCTCCTCCAGGGAGCTACTAAGAACTGATCCAGGTCACCGCAGGGAATCATCCAGGCAGTTGTGGTAGTTACATTCGAGGTTGTGCCTTAGGCAGTGATGCACCATAAAAATAGGAGGAATCCCTCATCCCCATCCCCGCCCTACCCCTCTGGGCCAATGAGGATCATGTAACCCTACTGCATCTCATCATTTGTAACTGGGACACTTGTTTGGGAAAAATTCCGCAGGAGCTGGACAGCATAGGGAGAGCGTGTGTCTATTTGTCTATAACAAAATACGTCACTCTACGTCAATGTGCTGCTAACAATTTAGTATTACGTGACACAAGCAGAGACCTCACCTACGCAGGACTGTAAGTACCGCTCAGTTTTACATATTTTTCTTTAAGTGTTTTTTTTTTCATATTTCTCGTAGTTTCCCCAGTTTTACGTGTTTTTGTGCCGCTTTGCACAATTTTTCTATTGTACAACAGGAGGAATTGAATCTTTGAGTAGCAACGAACGTAAACGTGTAAACTATAGATTGCAGCGGTCAGTCGTCCTTTTTAAATTTTATTGTGCAGATCTAGATTTCGGCTTGAAGCTAGCCCTTCTCAATACACTATTATTTTCACTCAACGGATGTAATGCCTGTTGGTCGGGCTTCATCCACAGTTCGTTCAATGAACTGAATCGACGAAAGAACGGAGTATAAAATGTCTAGGAAAAGACTCGAATGCAGCAGTACAGATCACTTACAACTGAAGTCAGTGGGAAGTGCTCGGAGGCGAAATGCCTGCAGGAAAGCAAGCAAAATAACTGAAGTGAAAATGTTCGTCGGAAGAGGAAATTCAGCATATGGATATTTAAGAACAACTTTCGGAGAACTTCCAAGAAGAATGAAGACTGCAACATGAGTTCTACCATTAAACGCAGAGGAGAGTGTTGACATGACCACTGCACTGTGGGAAAGGGAGGAACTGCCTGACATCGTGATAGAAACTGACTGCATGACGGTGAGGAGGACACAGGTTGGGGAGCAAGAGACTTAAACTTTGTATATGTTTTGGAAATTCTAAGGTTATTGGAGAAATGGCCAACCATACGATTATTCTAATTATTGTGTAGAATCAGCTGGATTGGAGACTTCCCGTAAAACTTTCTCACAAACATCACCCATATAAGAATGGAGAGAGAGCAAGGGCCAAGTAACAGAAGAATATTATAATGATCAACTTGACAGGTCACCTATCCTCTCTTTTGACCAGAATTACATAGAATATAGAGGAAAAGAAAATTTAGGATCTATTAGAGCATATCCAGTTTGGATTAACGAAATCAAAGAGCACGATGGAGCTGGCTGGTATCGTCACGTTAACTACAGAGTGGGCAATGTAAAGTGTGCGGATCTCCACAACCAATATGAACATGTTATTGTAAAATCATGTCCAATTCGGCTTGTGGAGATGTACAGTGTAACAATTTATAAACTACATGTAAAAAATGTAAATTAGTTACGAGCTATGGCGTGCACACACTTCATTCAACATGTGAGCGTCACTACAGATGTTCGGATTTACGTTATGAGATGTTCGATATCCCTGCCATAATTTTCGATTATGTGCGCTCATGAATAGCGAAATTCTACAAGACCCGCTGATGTGTCGAATGACTTGCCTCGTGAATGGCTGGTTTCACCTCAGCAATGGTTTTGGGCTTATTTCTGTACATCTAGTTATTAATATAGCCCCAGAAAAACGAGGTGCATGTGTTCAGATTCGGAGAACATGGCGGCCAATCTGCGTGTACGCCAGAGCCCTCGAGGTAGCCCATAATCTAGAAAGCAGTCCTCCAGGACGTCAAACACTCTCCTGCGTCGATTAGGTCGAGCTCCGTCTTTCCTGTACCACATCTTGTCGAAATCACTTTGAATAATGGGGATGAAATCATCTTCCAAAACCTTCGCGTACCGTTCGGTAGTTACCGTGTCACCGAGGAATATCGCGCCCATTATTCCGTTACTGGACATTGCACGCCACACAGTAGTCCATTGAGGGTGAACGGACTTCGCGATCGCGAAATGCGGATTCTCAGTCCCCCATGTCCACCAATTTTGCTTATGGATAAGTCCATACTAATGAAAGTGGACTTCATCTACACATGCGCATACTAATTCCCATCATCCCCCGCGGCCTTCCGTGCACTTTGAACGTCCTAACGCCAACAGCTTAGAAGATTTTATATAGTTCAATGACTGTCACCCTGAAAAAGGAACCATGGAGGCCGTAAATTACAGTCCTCGTCAGATTAACTAAAGAGAGACGCCTATGGCATGTCTCCAGACCTACATCTCCGGCATGTGCATGTTTTGATAATGATATATTTTGTTTTAAATGTTATCGTGAAATGCTTCTTATGTCAGCATTCTGAAATTAGAATATTGTTTATTTCTTATCTCTTGCATGACAACTTTCGAGTTCCTGAAAAGGAATGGTCGAACTAACGGTGATGAACAAATGAACTACGTAATCTAAATTGTAGCAGTAGTATTCGACTTGGCCACCAGAGAACAAGCAGTGCCATCAGTGTGAGTGAATGTGTATGTTAAATTCCGAAATTATTCTCCTGCTGAAAAGATTTTTTTTGTATTCCAATCACCTGTGTGACTAATTCAGTAAAATATATAAAATAGAAAGTACCGAAAGCGTATTTTTGAGATCTGACCAATGTAATGTAGGCCGGTATTGAGTATGATAAAAGCAAAATAATTGCTAGGATGCCGACAGATGTAAAACTGAATTATTTAAACATGTGCCCATTAATCTGTATTAGGTAGCATAACTACACGAAGTATATTGGGTGTAGAATACGCAAAATTATCTTCCTTCTACAGGTTAATTAGAATCACGCTGTAGAAAATTATAATTCTGAAATAAGCGTTGTACTGCATTATGTGAAATTTTTTACTCTGTGAATATTAAATGTACTCTAGCAGCAGACATGTTGTCAGCTTTGGGAGAAACTGTATTGGAAAACAGAAAGAAAAACAGGATAAAATAAACACCACTTTGATGGAAACGCCGAACAACTGCGAGAACCCCAAATTGTGAAGTCAGCGAGAAACGGCAAGAGTCAAGAACTCTGTTATGTTGTATCAGCAACGTATTGCGCTCAAACACTCTTTGTGTCATGCGATTATTCAGACTGTTGTTTAAGCACGTAGAAGTCACAATATGAGTTACTACTGTGAGTTTAACGCAACATAATTATGCAGTTTAACATTCATTACGATGCTGAAGTGTTCCCCGCCAGCAGCTAATGGAAAAAACACAGCATTAAACAAAACTCATGTATTCAAGTTTCCTGAAGACGATGTAAAGAGACAGAAATGGCTACACTCAATTCCAAGGAAGGGTCCTGCAGCTCTTAATTATTCAGTAGCAAGCTTAGTTTTGAGTATAATTTAGTAATGCATTTTGTAGATAATGATTTACTATTATTTACCGGATGACATGGCTTGAACAAAATGCTTCACTGACCATTTTTCAGGTGTGTCACAAGTAGCTACATTATCAGGGACGAATTATCCGCAAACAGAAAAAGCATAACCGCTCCACTTTCTAAACCACGGTTTAATTGAAATGCCGTACCAGGCATTTCTCCGATCTGTCCCGCCTTCAGCTACAGGAACATCCAGAGAGAAATCGGAAGAGGGAAAAAAACAGGTTGGATTCAGCAGTAGCGCAGGAAAGCGCCAAGATTACTACAGCCAAACCAGTGAGTATTTAAACGAATTCCATTTAACAGCACTGAGGAACTTAATGTAATATCCTTGTCGGGGAATTGTGTGAAAGTACCGAAAGAAGAGCTTCTTATTTTTCTGTGTATCTTTCTCTCAGTGGAGTCCTGTTACTTGCAGTTTGTGTATATTGTATGCGCCTAATTAGGTGAGTGGTTGCGTGCTTGCCTACCGTGTAGCGGGCCCGGGTTCGATTCCGAGCCGGGTTGGAGATTTTCTCCGCTCGTCGGCTGGGTGTTGTGCTGTCCTCTTCCTCCTCCTCCTCTTCATCATCATCAGAGACACACAAGTCGCCCAGTATGACGTCACCTGCAATAAGACTTGCAATTCGGCGGCCGAACTATCCCAGACGGCGCCTCCCGGCCATCCGTGCCATACGGTCATTTCATTTCATTTTTCAGTGTATATTGTGATTACTAATCACTTTAAAGTGGAGCTCTGTTCAAAAGAAGTTTCATTAAAAAATTCTAGTGAATGAATTTATTCTTGATCTTGAACTATTAACAGGAACATGCATGGATACAACAGACTATAAGGTGATTACCCCAGTGTTATCTAGTGAATGAAAATATTATTTGGAAATATGAAAACTTTTGCTACGCAACTACTAAAATCCATTTAAAAATGCCCAATATGTTCCTAAGAGTACAATGACACGAAAATAACCTATTTTTTCAAAGCCATCAACAACTTTGTTAACAGGTTTGTAGTCATGTTGTATATGCTACGTACAAAATTAACGGCAGTTTTGCGTTCTCAATTTTTTTCCTTCACTTCAGCATGTGCAGCTGTATGTGTTTTTCTTCGTTAGTTAATTTCATTCAAGTATAAACTCAAAAACCGCTAAATTTACTAGCCACACAATTCCTTTAGTGTCGGCTGCTTTATATTACAGTCGCTACTTGACTAAGACGTCACGATACGGTTGTGTCAGCTTGTATCTAGGTGGTGTTGTTAAACTGCTTTTCATTGTAACTGTATTTATAGTTGTCATGCGTCTTGACTAACTTCGATCGATAAACTTTTTTTAAATCTAGGGTATAAACAAACACAAGCTGTTAGTTGATTGCGTTCTTTTGTCGTAATTGTACAGCTTTTAATTAATCGATTATTATGAATTTACAAGAGCTTGATACATATATTTATTTTTCTCTCTAAAAGTTGGTGTCACTCAGCTAAATTGGAGACGGATCCGATATGATCAAATTGTTCTTCTCAACAACAATATCTTAAGAGTGACGTCCTGTTGTATATACGAATGTGAACGAGAGGCTGTTCTTCTACACCTCCCACATCCAACACAGTTATTTGTGTGTACCTTGATGGACTAACTCCAATAGAACCAAAGGGCCCACACGAAGACCTCGATTAATGTATAAGGCTCGATCCGGTACACCAAATGCATTACGTTTTCTTTATACATCTATACATTTAACTTCGTATTACACTTTGCAGTGAAACCGTACCAGTTTTACAAGGCACCTTTCGCCCGTTGTGTTTCAGAGCTTTAATTTCTGAACCACTTGATTTAGCAATGATCCGTACCATGAATGTACCGATCTGTAACCACGGATGGAACTTAGTGACGTCATTTTTTTCTCAGAACACATAACCACGACTGGTGACATCCTACAGTAAATTATAAAGTTACACACACAAGCTCAAGAAACTTGTAGTTCACATAATTGCACGACAGGCTCGTCAGATAATAAAAGAGCACGTTAGAAGTAAAGTGTGTAAAAGAAAAAAATATTTCCCATTGTAGGGTAACTATTGGAATTTGAAATTATCTGCCCTGTAGTATAACCTTTCCCCATACTTTGGTTCTACATTCAGTCTCTGCTGAAGGGTAAGATATTGAGGGCAGATGATTGAATAGACTGGCCGTGTTTTACTTGGAAGGAATAGTTTTAAAAAGATCATGATGAAAGGAGATATCCATCGTTTCGTTTGCAGCTATTAGACAGATTCCGTACAGCCGATAAATGTTGCAGTTAAACGTGAACACGTGACATGTGGAGGTGCATAATCCCATGTTTATCCAACTGTATATTTATAGACGTGAAATCTCGTTAAACGTCCTGTGCAATGACGAAATAGCTGTGACAGCAAACAGAAATAAATGGTGGCACGGACAAACAAATTACGCGCTATGTTCAAACTTTGCTGGCTTACCGGGGAACGCGCTCCGAGTAGTAAGTTAAGCGAGGTGAGTGACTGTAACGAACTCAATCGAAAATGTATCAGATAAGCGCTAGGAGAATGACGGTGCCCTAATTATCCGCTGGAATTATGCAGAACACTTTGACACTCACAGATCGTAAATTGAGTGAGATAAGCCGATAAAATTATACATGCTGCTGTGTTTGAATATTTTAGCGAGTGCGAAACAACGCTAATTCAATAATTTATTCCTATTGTCATTTAACTGTTCCGTAGTTTTTGGGCTTATGTCTATATGGCTCATAATGACACATAAGTATAAAAGCTGAGTTTGAATTCAAAACGCAGTTTCATACAAGTAACATATAAAAACCACGGCGTTTGAACATAACTTTATTCAGTCCGTAGATTTTACATTAATTTCATTTTTGTAATTTCTTTGTGTGATGTCACGATAACATAATCTGTGATTTTCTACTGCCTTTCATACGCCTCTCTCCGTACTCTGACTATATTCACAAATAATGGCTAGGTAACACCGAAGACAAGACCATCTGTGCAGCATCCCCTACAGCCCCTCCCCCCCCCCCCCCCCCACCCGCAAGCGCTTGTTCTTAGTGTCAGCAGCGCTTCCAGACATGGAGAGGTGAGGATGAGCATGCTAACAGGATTCTATCACTTTGTGAAGTCATGTCGTAGTTCACCAGCAAGCCAGCAGGATTTTAATTTCTTTTGCAAAGACAAGTCGTAGTTCTATGTTGTTGCCTAAATTCTCTAAAGGCTCTCGAGCGATTTACTTCCAATTTTTAAATGATACTCTAATGAACATTTTGACGCACGTAGGTTATATAAGTTTTAATATATATGTATAATGTATAAATATGTAAACAACATATGAAGCGGAACTGCTGTTATCAGAAAAATCGAAAAGTTCCTGACCAATTGACTTCAGATTTTTACTCAATACTCTAATGAACATTCAGGCAGACGTAGACACATATTTAATATGAGGAAGCGTTGTTACCAAAAGTCTCGAAACGTTAAGGACCGATTTATTTCAAATTCTTACAAGATACTGTACTGAACAGTAGTGTGACTACTGCTGGCGATAAACATTCAATATTTATGTATATGTAAGCATATATCACAAAGTGGAAAATTTTCGGGAAATGCTAGAACACGAAACATCCAAATTACCAAAAGAACAAACCAAAATTTTAGTGGCCGGCTTTAATGCACAAGTTGACAAAGAAATAAGATTTAAATCAGTAGTTGGATATTACCGGCACATGAAAGAACCAACAGAAATGGGGAAAGACTCACACAGTTCTGTAAACAATTTAACCTAAAACTAATGTCTATATTTTTCTGGAAACTTGCAAGAAAGAAAAAAACTGGGTATCACCTAATTAAAATTGGACCATGTGGCAATAACGACTCGCAACTACAAGGAAATCTTGGATGTCTGAGTGAGGAGAGGCCTAAGCATAGACTCCGACCAGTACCAGACTCAAATGAAGACCATGTTGCAACCGAACAAACATAAACCAAAACCAAGAAGATTTTCAAGAGAAAACACTAAATTTCTCAAGCAAAATCAGGACAAATTCTGTGATATACTAAACACAAGAAAAATGGATGCTTGGAAATAAATTAAAGAGACAATGACAGAGTCAGTTAAAAAATGGGGCGACTACGAATACCAAGACACAGATGGTGGAACGAGCTGTGTAATGAAGCAATTGACAGTCGACTAAACGCATGGAGAAAATGGAAGAGTAATAAGAAGCATTAATACTTTGAGGAGTTTAGAGAAGAAAGGAAAAAGCCAGAAAAAATCATCAGATCAGTGAGACAAAAATATGACAAAGACACATTAGATGAAATGGATTCAGACTTTAAAAGAAACAACACTAGAGACTTCTATAAGACTTTCAAAGAAGTTTTAACAGGATTCCAGTCACCAAGTTAACATTTTAAATATAAAAATGGAAAAATGGTTTTAAGTAGTAAAGAGTAAGTACCAAATTTTATCTTCATATTTTGAAAATTTATTAAACTGTGTTGAGCTTAAGGACAGATTACAAATTTAAAAACCACAACATGAAAATCCATTGGAACCACCTACAGTAGAAGAAATAGAAAAGATAATCAAAGCATTGAAGAATAACTAAGCACCAGGAGAGGATGGGATAGTAGCAGAAATGTGGAAACTAGGGGGCTTATCCGCAAGGCAGAAAATTCACCAAGTAATTAAAGACATTTGGAGGAAAGGAATCATACCCATTGACTGGAAACAAGCATTGATTAATCCTCTCCATAAAAAAGGAGGTAAAACAGACACCAACAACTACAGGGGTGTATTCTTGTTTCCAGTAACATACAAAATACTGTGTGAAGCACATTTAAATAGAACAGAGGAACAACAGTATTTAGAAAAGGTAGATCATGTACCGAACAGATTCTTAATTTAAAATCAATTTTGAGAGTGATACATGTGCAAAATAAAAATAGAGTCGTTACTTGAAGAAGGCCTACGACTCAGTTGACAGACAAATCCTATTCCAGATACTTTATGAATCAAGGATAGACGAAAACATCGGAAGACTTGTTGAACCTACGCTCACATATACAACATCAAGAATTAATTAATTTCTGAACCATTCAAAATCAAAACAGGAGTTCGACAAAGAGGTGAACGGTACACAATTCTCTTTAACTTGGTTTTAGATAAAATAGTAAAAACATGGGAAAGCACGTGAAAAAACTTAGGCACAAAGGATATAAGCATGGGCCAATGAAAGAACAAATTTCTAGTGAAATGTTTAGCCTTTGCGGATGATATGGCATTGATAACTGAAAACCGAACAGACGCCAAAGTTATGTTTGATCTGGTACACGAGATTATTGAAAAGACTGGGCTAAAAATACCCTATGAGAAAACCGAATATATAGAACACAAACATAATACAGAAATCCAGAATGAGATTTTCACTGTGCAGCGGAGTGTGCGCTGATATGAAACTTCCTGGCAGATTAAAACTGTGTGCCGGACCGAGACTCGAACTCGGACCTTTGCCTTTCGCGGGCAAGTGCTCTACCATCTTTTTTATTTTGTAATCTCATTTTATTCGTTATTGTTTGTTTCAATTGTTCGTGGCGGACGTCACCTGACGCCCATTGAAGTTCGTTACTGATCCAGTCACTCAGTTTTTTATTACAGAGGACAGCTAACCCTCTGACCGAACACGCTGAGCTACCGTGCCGGCTACCATCTGAGCAACCGAAGCACGACTCACGGCAGGTACTCACAGCTTTACTTCTGCCAGTACATCGTCTCCTACCTTCCAAACTTTACAGAAGTACCAGCCGTGAGTCGTGCTTCGGTAGCTCAGATGGTAGTTCGAGTCTTCTCGCCGCGTCAGCCGTGCTGTGCGGACGTGTGCTGAGTTTCGTGCGCCGCGGTCTGCTGTGCTTCGGCATGGTAAGTCGCAGTGCTTCTTGCAGCGTTGCAGAATGTCTACCAATATTGAAATTTGAAATATGAATTCGTGATGGCCCACTTGAACAGACAAGATACTTTGAAATTCTCGTTTGATCGTAATTACGCCCGACCTGAACTACACGAAATCGAAGATTGGTTGGAATACGAAGTGAGAGTTGATTAAGAGGATGTCATTGTAATGCATCTTTCGTTTAGTGAGCAGCGTTGTATTTGTGAAATTGTGGAATGCTAACTTATGTGACAAAATAGTTGAGTCTTGCGGAGGAATTATGAAGTTTAAACATTGAGATGGAAACGTAGGCGAGGTTACCGTAACACATGCAGGGTTTGGAATACGAACTATCAGGATATTCGAACTACCATTCGAAGTACCAGCGGAACAAATAAAACGCAGTGATAGCGCCGTACGGTAAAGTTCTCAGCAATGTTGCCGAACGGTGGTCCAACGCGCACAAATTCCAAGTTCTCAACGGAGTGAGATAATTAAAGGTCATACATCAGCGTCTGTGGATACCGAGGTATCGTTATATACGACGGCCAGCCGAGGACGTGCGCGGCGTGCAACTCTCCCGGCCACGTCCGCGCGGAGTGTTTACAGCGGCGACTGGCGCAGCTGCCGGCTGGCGAGGCGCCGCGACCGCCGGCTATGACTGCGCTGCCAGCGACTTAGGCTACGGCTGCCCGCGGCCAAGTCCTGACCCCAAGCCCTGATGTGAACACGGAGAACCATCCACCCCGAGAAGAAGCCCAGACTGCCACTACTGACACAACAGAAGCTAGACCACCCGAACCTAGGGAAATCGTAACAGCGGTAACGGTTTCAACACAACAGACACCGAAAGATATTGGGAACCACAGCAAATTCTCCGCATCCTTTGCCGTTGAGAATGACATGCAAGAACCATCCCAGAATGGTCAACCTCATAGTGAACCGATTTCTCTATTGACACCATCATCCACCAGGAGCACGGTCGACAATTTGGCTCGAAACACCACCCGCTTAGAAGATGTGAAGCATGCTGAGGAAGACAACATCAGACAGCAGCCGGTGAAACCTAAACGGCAAACACGAAAACAGAGCCCGGAAGAGATTTAAGAACTGGAAAAAAAAAACTCTCCCGTACCAAAAAAATCCTTAAAACGGATCGAAACGGCAAGCAAGGCGTGGCAGACATCGGAAAACCAGTCATCCCCAACAAGAATGACGACGTACAGATGAACCTCGCCCCTCCAATTGAATAACCAATGGACACTGTTGACCGCTGTGGACCTGATACGGGGACAGCATGGTCTGACGACACTGAATGCGCTTAGTTGGACTACCGAATGACGCAGGCGTATAAAATCGCTACGCTCAATGTAAACAGAATAGTTTCGGAAGTAAAGTTACAATCTATGAAGGACTACTTATATGCCGCCGACATTGACATAGCGCTGTTACAAGAGGTAATTAAGACCAAACTAGCGGATGTGTACGGATATGAGGCGATCTTAAACATAGGCAATGAATGTGGAACGGGAATATTGTTCAAACACGGCATACCATGTACAGCAAAAGCAATACTTGAATCTGGACGAGGCATCACTGCACAAATATATGATCTGCTTCTTGTTAATATAAATGCTCCCTCTGGGTCTCAGCGGCAAACGAGCAAGGGCAACCTGTTTTGGGACGAAATTGTCCCATTAATAACGGATCCTCGACTGCATATAATTTTGGGTTGAGATTTTAACTGCGTATTGCGTCCAGAAGATCAAGTCCCGAACTTCAACTTTTGTGAGAAGGTGTTGTTGTTAACTAACGGATGATAGATGCTTGGTGTCATGTTCGCCTGCACACCCGAGGATACACGTACGTATCCAGTACTTCGGCAAGCAGACTAGACAGGCTGTATGTAACGAAAGGTTTTATCCATAACGTAACTGACTGCGAAATTTGGCCTCTTAACTTCTCGGATCACTGCGCATTTCATACAACCACGCAGCAGACCAAACAAAAAACATTCCTGGGAAGGGGCGTATGGCAGCTGAACTTGTCACTTTTGGAGGACGCCGTACTGAAACAGGAGATGCATGATATATGGCAGCGTTGTCTTCAGACGCAATCCAGATATCCAACATGCATCATGTGGTAGCTACAGTCTGCGAAACCACAGATAAAAAAAGGCATCGCACGATATGGTCTCTTGAAAGCGTAATGGCGAAAACGCACCCTGCAGTATCACTTTCTTTGCCTCCGCGAACTATATGATGATCCCATGGGATTAGTAGCAAACAGCTCTCGAATAAAACGTACTAAAGCAAGAATAATGGCGTTGGTACGACGATCACTGGAGGGAAAAAAGTTCGATCACGTCCTCCGATTGAACTGACGTAGGAGAATACGTCCGTATATCATATGATACGGCAAGCCAAAAGAGGTAAACAAAAGTTAATCCACAGTCTCAGTGATGAACAGGGGAACGAATACGATCAACAAGTCACAGTGAAAAACTACGTGGTGCAACATTATACAGAGTTTTACGCCGCGTCGGCGACTGATGCGACTGCAAGTGAGCCGATTTTATGCAACATTCAATCCACGGTCCATCTGACTGACAACGCCGACCTTGTAGCCCACATAACAGAGGACGAAGTATGTACCATACTCAAAGATTCGCCTACAAAGGAATCTGCTGGTTTACATGGTCTACCCATAGAATTTTATGCTTGTTTTTGGCACGTCATAGGACCGGAATTCACCAAAATATGCATTGAATTATTGGTAGACGTGCAGATGCCATCTCAGTTTACCGAAGGACTCATTGTCATGATTCCCAAAAAACCACGTAGCACTACGCTGAAGGATTTTCGACCACAATCACTGCTCAATTCCGACTATAAAATCTTCACCCGACTCATCAATTCTAGACTGAAGACGGTACTGCCGAAAGTACTTGGACATTATCAAATGAGTGCTGTCCCAGGGAGATCAATGTAGAATGCATTATGTGAGTATAGGGACATAATATATTTGTCGTGGCTATGTAAATGCAATGTTGGTCTCATGTTTTTAGACTTCGATAAGGCTTTTGACCGCATCAGCCACCACTTTCTACTAACTGTAATGCAACAGATGGGATTCAGTGTTCATTTTATTCAGATCATACGAAAATGTATAGTCGGAACTTCCTCTCGCATCAAAATTAATGGTCAGCTAAGTTCACCAGTCCCGATCAAGCAATCAGTGAGACAAGGCTGCCCCTTTTCTATGGCACTATACGCAATCGCCGTAGAACCGTTACTGTTAACCCTGCATCACAGTTTACAAGGTGTACAGGTGTTGGGTACAAAAACCGTGTGTCACGCTTATGCTGATGACATCAGTGTAGTCGTTAACACGCACTCAGAAATGTAAGTCGTTCAACAAATAATCCACGCTTACGTCACTTCTTCCGGAGCCAAACTCGATGAACAAAAATTGAAAATTTTACATGTCGGACCCCATATGGAGACAATTCAAAGAACATGGCTACAAAGGACAGAGAAGACGAACCACTTAGGTATGATTCTAATGGCAAACCCAAGAGAGATCACAATAGCCAACTGGGACCATAAACTAAATATATTCAGGGCTACTCTCCGTGAACACAAAACCAGAACGCTCAATCGGATACAGAGAGCTCTCTTGATTAACAGCTATGCGCTAAGCAAAGTATATCACATCGCAGCAGTGTTACCAGTACCCCAGGATACAGCGCAAAAGCTTTTAGCTGCAGCGTATTGGTTCATATGGAGCGGAAACATCTTTAAAGTTACCATGGCAACCATAGTGTTAACCCGCGTCGCCGGTGGTTTGGGCGGCAAAGACATCAAGAAACAATGCGTTGCCATATATATGGACCGAACCCGCAAAATACTGCAGACACCCCACCAGACCATTACGAAAACGTTATTCAACAGGTTAGCCCCAACGAGCACAAAGGCCCCAGTCGATGTTGGTCGCATCAGCGATCAACTCGATCACGTCCGGACTTACTACCTGGAAATGAGCTTTATTCAAGATACTTCACAGCTGCTTAACACCAGAAGGACCTGTTACCACCTCACGAGACACCATAGGCAAAACCCAATGGAAGCGAAAGATCCAGCGGTCAACTGGAGTAACGTCTGGAAAAATATTAACAATCCCATCCTCCACTCCAAAGTTGTGTCCACATGGTATGACATTGTAAACGAGAAGGTCCCAACAGGTGAAAAGCTGCACAATATCAAAATGAAGCAGAGTCCATACTGCGACCATTGCCTTACATTGGCACACATTCTCATTTGCTGAGACAAATACCACATATGGAACTGGACTAGGAAAAAACTCGAAATAATTACTAGAACTACAGATTCTGCTATAACACTTAAAGATGCACTTCAACCAGAATGGCATTTCTTTCCTGCAACAAAGCACAATAGCTACACTTGGATCATCGGCCAGTTTGCATATTTTGAAGTTACGAATACGCATACGAGTATAGACGACTACATACAGTATATAATGGAAGAGCACCACAACATTAAAACAAGTCGAAAATACAAAGTTTTGTTTCAAAATTTCTTACTTCACACTTTGCCATAATGAAGCGGCAATTTTGGTTGATGCACAACACTACAGCGAGTCGATACTAATTTTGCTTCATTATAATTAAGTTGGCATTTATTTATTTTTTAATTTTTGTAGTACGGCAGTGAAAGTGTCTCAGGAAAAATCAGAAGTGCTTTCTTGATTTCATGTTCTTCTGTTTTACGGGTATTGGGCAGTTTGCCACGGAAAGAAGATTTGTTCAGTTTCTTTATATATTATTTTTAAAAAAATTACAAAAAAGAGAGTAGGTTAAGTTAGGGTGAAAGTGGCGGTAGCAACAGATTTTTTTTAATGGTAATAGGATTTGGGAGGTGATAAGGGTGATAAGAACCAACGCCTGAAGTGGAAGAGGTCAGGTAAAAAAAAAAGTCTAGGGAAAAAAAAGTGGTCAGCGTGATGGATGCCGTCCTAGGGACCCAGGTTCGATTCCCAGCTGGGTCTTATTGTCTTCATCTTCATTTCATCCCCATCCGGCGCGCAGGTCGTCCAAAGTTGCGTCGAATGTAATTATACCTGCACCAAGGCGGCCGGACCTGCCCCGTACGGGGCATTCAGGCCAATGACGCCAAACGCTAAAAAAAAAAAATAAAGATGGTAGAGCACTTGCCCGCAAAAGGCAAAGGTCCCGAGTTCGAGTCTCGGTCGGGCACACAGTTTTAATCTGCCAGGAGTTTCATATCAGCGCACACTCCGCTGCAGAGTGAGAATCTCATTCTGGAAACATCCCCCAGGCTGTGGCTAAGCCATGTCTCCGCAATATCCTTTCTTTCAGGAATGCTAGTTCTGCAAGGTTCGCAGGAGAGCTTCTGTAAAGTTTGGAAGGTAGGAGACGAGGTACTGTCAGAAGTAAAGCTGTGAGTACCGGCCGTGAGTCGTGCTTCGGTAGCTCAGATGGTAGAGCACTTGCCTGCGAAAGGCAAAGGTCCCGAGTTCGGGTCTTGGTCGGGCATACAGTTTTAATCTGCCATGAAGTTTCATAATACAGAAATGTTTATGAAAAAAAAGGTATGGAAAAGTGAAGAGTTGTTATATTCAGATACCTGGGGCAGTGGATCCAAGTCAATGGACTGGATAACACAACAAATAAAGAAAGAATAAAAAGCCAAAATTTGCATACAAATTAACACAAAACTACTGTAACAAAAATCAGTATTCATACAAGCGAAAATTAGACATTATAATTCAGTTATTAGGACATAAGCAACATATGGATGAGAGTGCCCAACATTGAGTAAGAAAGGCAAATTAATAGCACTAGAAAAACAATTAAAGTACGTGGATTAAAAGGAGAACTGAAGATTTATACAAATATACAGAAAAGATCACAGATACAATGAGGAAGAGACGGTTAAAATCTTATGGACATTGAAAAGAATGGAAGGAACACGGATTACAAAGAAAATTTTTAATTACGTTAGTAAGCTGATAAAACTGTAGAATGGATAGAAGCAGTAAAGAAAGATGCCAACAAAATAGGTGTTGCACAAGAAATAATACATGACAGGAATCACTGCAGGCTACTGATTGAAAACGCAAGCTATGAAGAACATGAGCCAAAAGCTCTACCAAGGGAGTGTGGACAGATGAGCAGAGACGAGCAGTTGGAGAGAAAATTAAGAACTAATGGGAATAATGGAAGAAATAGAAACACCATGTCTTAAGTTGTATGGGGTCCATTAATGGCCAAATTCATAAATAAAAAATAAAAAACTATGTATGTAACGTATAAAAAAGCCTTGTTACCAAAAATCTGAGAAAGATTTCGGAAGGTTCTTGACCGATATTCTTGAAATTTTTCACAGTACTCCAATAAACTTTTGCAGGGACATGGGATATGTACACTTTTAAGCACGTATACTACTTGAAAATATATGCGGACATGGGCTATACAGCCTTTTAAACATGTAAGCAACTTGAAAATATACACAGTAGGTGAAGGTGAATTGTTGTCACCAAATACCTCTAGAAATTCTTTAGCAATATTCATCACATTTACCATCGTACTTAATAGATCAGCATTGTCATAGTGCTTTAAGCGATAATGTACAGATTTTCTGTTAAAACTGTCGGTGAAAAAGAAAATGATGTGCAGTGCAGTAGAAATTATAAGTTTTGTTTTCTTTGTCGCAGTCACTTTCAACTACGGCGGGAAAGCATGTGAAATATATAGTAAAATTGCTCCCCGCATATATTCTCTCTCATTATATGAAGGGCTTATTTCTATAGTGGTACAGGTCCATTTTTGTTCATCTTGAGATTCAGAGTCCTGAAGTTTAATGAGCGCTGAAAAATCTGCAGTTGAGATACCATAAATATTCAAGCATATGGCTTCTTGCTAGAGATGAACCTTTCTTTCTGTTTGTTTGGATCATTAATTTCAGAAGCATTGTAGGCAGAAAAGTGGAGGTAATGGACTTGTACCACTATTGAAATAAGCCCTTCATTTATATTTTGATACAGTAATGGTATTCGTAAAAATTGCTGTTTGGTTTTCTTCATCACTGTAGGTCATACGAAAGTGAATTCATACCTCAGCGGCTGCTGATTGGAACAGCATTACAGAATCTGAATCGTCCGATACGTTGTAATTCTATCTATTCACATATAAAAGGTATGTACAATAGATGCAGCAGCCGGAAAGGTTTCTCTCGTACCCAGTATACCAATGATCAAAATCGATTTACCCGTTCATTTTAATCAACTTCAATTTCCTATCAAGGTTTCGTTTGCAATAACAATAAACAAGGCTGAACGTCAGAGATCAGGGCAATAGGTGTACAGAGAGAGGACAAGAAAATGGTTATGGAGAAGGGGAGGAGAAATGGACGGAGGGAGGAGGTGGAGGAGATGAGCAGAGAGAAGAGGAGGAAGGAGTTAACGATGTATGTTCAATTCCCATACATATTTATCAATTTCGAAGAATTACGAGTTCATTAATAAGCTATATTACACAGTGTATATCCCGGTAGGGATTCCAATAACACCTACGTGTTACCTATCTAACGTCGTCGTGGGGCAAAAAAAATTTGATTTGCCTATATTTCGCGTAATTATTGACCGAATTGGTAAATATGAGATCCTTTCATATTCTGCTGATTGGGAGGTATGATCTTATCCACATCATTGAATGTATCTGTAAAACTATTTTATTTTACGACACAAAGTATAGGATATATGACGTCATAAAAATTTACATGCGTGAAAACTTAGCTTCTCCCTAAAATGGTGCACATTAAAATGTCAAGATCAGACATGACATTTTATTTTATTACTTCATTGCAGCTATTAGCCACACATGTAGCTGACAGAACGTACATCATGTATCACTGTATGTACCTGCAAAATTATACCAATGTACGACCCGCAGTTCAGGAGATATGAAGATTGTTACGCGTGAACAGTTAGGTTTTGTTTAAAAAGAGCACAAATTACCCAGAATACATTCGTCCACGGCTTCATTATGAGAACCATTAGTGACTTGTAACGAACTGGAAGCTTTTTCAAGCTTATGTGCTTAACGTCAAATGTTTAACACATAACTTAATCTTTAAAGTAATCAGACGTTGAAAGTTGTTTTATGCATGGGAATTCAATTTTTTAAGGAACCAGCATTTAATTGGTGATTATTTATTCGGTGTACAACCCCGTAAGACATCAAAGACGTTTCTGCTTGCAGGGGGTCCCCTGTTAGTAAAAGACGGAGGAATATTGAGGGCCAACGTCGCAACTAAGAAGAGAAAAGGATGTATTAATAGACTATAGACTAACAATATTTAGTCTCGAGCAGCCTCGACTAGTGTCAAGCATTAGTAAAGAAGACTACGTAAGGTTCAAATGGCTCTGAGCACTATGGGACTTAACATCTTAGGTCATCAGTCTCCTAGAACTTAGAACTACTTAAACCTAACTAACCTAAGGGCATCACACACATCCATGCCCGAGGCAGGATTCGAACCTGCGACCTATCAGTCCCGCGGTTCCGGACTGCAACGCCTAGAACCGCACGGCCACCGCGGGCGGGCGGCCGACTACATAAGAATGGAGGATTTGCAAAAGACTTAAGTCCGTTTTTTTCTCGGTTTTGAGTTCGTAGTACAGCAGTGTTCATATGCCCAAGTCTTACCATTTAGTACCAAAATGACTCAGTCCGCATCTTCTGTATATCATTTCCAGGAACCGGAAATTCGTGTTTACCAGCAGAACTGCCCAAGACTTTTGCTTGGCAATAATGCAGATTTTTTCCTCCGTTATTTCAATAACTTGGTTTCATCTGGCGTTAGCGAACTGTGATTGTTTCGTAGAGGATGTTCAGGCCAGAATAAGAACAAAATTCTGTTCAGGTATTTAATGACTTCTTTCCCCTGTCGGAGAACGCTGCTTTCCGCTATCATATAGGCCCTTTGCACCACTGAAAAGAATGCTGAGGCTTTCGGACAGACTCTACACAATGAAGGACGTATGAGACATAGTTAGATCAACAGGGTGGCCACAAAATCCCGTTACCCACTACAGTAACCAACATAAACCCCTAAACAGTTCTTTAGAGCAGTTTTCTTGACATACGAACCATTACTTGTCAAAAAGATCAGTCTTACGGTAAAGGACACTACGCCGCCTAGTGGTGTGTAACATCCTTTCGAAGCATTCCTAGTATAATTTGAATGAAAGCTTGTCTCACATGTTTCAGTTCTTTAGCGGTATTGTGACGGTTCTGAGAGTCAATATTCTTCGTGAATCCCCTCCCCAGGCCGCCATGAAGCCCAAACCTCACAACATGTGATATTCGCTGTGGGATTTAAATAAAGGGTATTACTTCATGCTTCAAAAAACTGTTTCGGTAACACTGGCGACCTGACACCTGCTCTGAGACGATCCTTCCTTCAAACTGCACCAGTAGTGCCCCGAGAAATAGCACACAGAAACTAGCGGCGTATCATCCTTTGCTACGAGAATGACAGTAAGCACAACGGGAAAGTAATGATTCATACCTCAAGAAAATACCCACAAAGAACCGTTGTTCATATTATTTATTTGACTTGAGAGGCTAATGTTGTACATTTCCTTTAATGAGTTACCTTTCTCTGTATTCTGAAACGTTTGTCAGTAAACAAAACACGTATTATATACACTGCCGGAAAAGAAATTAGAAAACCTGGAAAGACAACGTCAATTTTGATCCGATGATGGCATATGCCAGCTGGGGGTATTGTATGCACCAATAATCCTTTCAACGTCGTGCGCCAACACACAGCGTTGTGGCGTAACTGAAGCAGTCCGTCTTGAGGCCACAAGAGGTCGATCGGGACCATATGAACGCCGTGTGATCCACAGGTGAGGATGTAGATAGGAGGGGCGTGTGGTCAGCACAGCGCTCTCCCGGCTGTTATGATGGTTTTCTATGACATGAGCCGCTACTATTCGGTCGAGTATCTTCTCAATTGGCATCATGAGTCTGAGTGCACCGCCAAAAATGGCAACAGCGCATGGCGGCACGATAGCGCTTAGCTTCGGTGATCTGACGGGAACTGGTGTATCCAATGTGGCAAGGCCGTTGCCTGTGGCGTAACTACCAGAGCACTACCTGTGTCCACCTTTTAGTAGGGAATGCTCACAGCCAGAAGGCTAGGGTGTGGTGGAGGCGTGTGCAGGAAACAGGCAACCACCCAACGGAGATGCACTCGTGCTTTCTGCAGCAAACTGAGTGAGTTTGATGGCGGTCAACCATCTCTATATCGAAAGCAGTATCGGCTATCGTCCATCTCAGTCAAAACCAACTGCTGTATTTTGTTAGCCTTACTTGAGCTGAGTTGTTGCCTTTTTAATCAGTTTACTTCTCACTTGAGCTGAATTTAATGAAATGCCACTGTTTATTGTTTTTGTCTGTCTCCTGTTGTGGTTGTTCCTAATTTGGATGAGATTGTAGCAAGAAAGAAGAGGAAACCGGTTTTGATTCTCCTACTAACGTTATGATGAGTAAAACATACGTGCGTCAGATTGTAACAGCCTACCTACTTGTCTATAGCAGTTTAATATTTGCACCAGAGTCGTTAGTTTGAGGCTGGTAGAACTTTGTACTTGAAATATTTCAGTATTTCACAAGACAACAGAGCGATAAACATCATTGCGAATAACGTCATATTAAAATCAGTGTCCAAAAATCACAATCATCATCAAAATCATCGCTAAAACGGCGATAATTGCACTTCTGTAAAAAAAATTTGATCAGTATTCTATCATTAGCAGCCTAAATGGCAAAATATCACTGAATATGATCAACCGGGCAGTACTTAATTAAGAACACCAGTCACGACACAAAAAGATGCCGAGGACTTTACGAGTGGATAACAGCACATTCTCTCCTTCGATCGTTGCCGAAAGATCTTTGGATGACGTGCTTTTGAATTCGTCCGAGGCGACTGCGCCCTGCATCCTACCCTCCCTCCCCCCCCCCCCCTCCTCATCCCCCTACCACTCCACTACAACTCCCTCTTCTAAATTCTGTTTACGCTCTTGTAATACTATAACACAGGAAAGCAAAGCACTATTAACCCTTAACCTATGCAAGCATTCATGCGCTATCAAATGAACCAACACCTACAATTAAAGGAAAAACATTGCAGTATCAGAATTCTGTCTGTTGTTGTGGTTCACGTTAATTAAGTTTAGAATACTGTAAGCAACTAGTTTTCCCTTATTCTCCTCCGACCGGAGTAGCTCTTCTCATTGAGCTATTAAACTAGTAATTCCTGGATCCTGGAGGCGACGTGGGTTGAATCCATCCGCCGACAACCTTGAAAACGGCTTACCGTGGTTTCCCATTTTCAGAGTAGGCAAATACCGAGGTTGATTCCTTACTATAGGCATCACCAAGATTTCCAGAATTCCTTTATTTCCTGACAGACCCCAATCCCCTTAAAGATTCACAATTTCTGCTGATATGGACAGTACTGCATCGTCAGATATCGCCGGCTCTAAAAGCCATGAGATAAACAAATAATAATCTAAATTTTCCTCTTTTATTCCCTTGCGTCTGTCGGTCGCGATATTTTTTCCTACAGAAAATGATCTTTCGACATTGCAAGAAGGACTGGATAATTCCAGGTATTTTGCATTTTCGCCAGCAAAAATTATTCTATTTTGCATGTTGAACAGAGATCTCTCCATCTCAACAGAGCTGTCGGTAATAATCATGGCCGGCCGCGGTGGTCTCGCGGTTCTAGGCGCGCAGTCCGGAACCGTGCGACAGTTCTAGGGGACTGATGACCACAGCTGTTAAGTCGCATAGTGCTCAGAGCCATTTGAATAATCATGGTGTTCAAAATAATTCGCGCTCGCTCATTCCTGATCACTTCTTTAGCTCAAATCCAGATTTTAAGAATCGTGAGATTGGAGCATGACTGCTTCAGAATGGTCTGGAAAAAATCCAAAGTGATGAAATAATATTTCTGTTTGATGAAAATTCTGAGATCATTGCCGAATAAAATGGTTTATTGTTCTTTACGGAAGTTTTCAGAATGAACGATGGCGAACCTTTACTAGCAGAGGGGCCATGAGCACTAACAACTCTAGCCCGCCTTCTACTCAAGCCATAACACTGTAATGAACAGCTCAAATGTTGCCGTCAGAGTGTCACGTGCAAGATGGGGCGAGAAGCGACTCGTGCAACTCTTGCACAACTGCATGAACATCGGGCAGGAATGGAGCAACGCATCGCAGAACGGTATTCGCCATCCATAATGATCTACAAGATGCCAGAATCAGCACAGGAGTTGTTGCCCGTTGAGGCTACACAACTAATAAAATGAGTGTTTGCGTATGGGTCGGTACCTGGTAACACGGAACCGCTTGTGCTAGTGATCTGTAAATGTAATCATTTCAGATGCTCCATATGCTGTGCTGGAACAATAAATCTTGACTGGATTGGAGGCCTCTAAAAGAGTGTAATAATTTTTCCCGACATTGTACACTCCTGGAAATTGAAATAAGAACACCGTGAATTCATTGTCCCAGGAAGGGGAAACTTTATTGACACATTCCTGGGGTCAGATACATCACATGATCACACTGACAGAACCACAGGCACATAGATACAGGCAACAGAGCATGCACAATGTCGGCACTAGTACAGTGTACATCCACCTTTCGCAGCAATGCAGGCTGCTATTCTCCCATAGAGACGATCGTAGAGATGCTGGATGTAGTCCTGTGGAACGGCTTGCCATGCCATTTCCACCTGCCGCCTCAGTTGGACCAGCGTTAGTGCTGGACGTGCAGACGGCGTGAGACGACGCTTCATCCAGTCCCAAACATGCTCAATGGGGGACAGATCCGGAGATCTTGCTGGCCAGGGTAGTTGACTTACAACTTCTAGAGCACGTTGGGTGGCACGGGATACATGCGGACGTGCATTGTCCTGTTGGAACAGCAAGTTCCCTTGCCGGTCTAGGAATGGTAGAACGATGGGTTCGATGACGGTTTGGATGTACCGTGCACTATTCAGTGTCCCCTCGAGGTTCACCAGAGATGTACGGCCAGTGTAGGAGATCGCTCCCCACACCATGATGCCGGGTGTTGGCCAAACACGCATACGACCATCATTGGCACCAAGGCAGAAGCGACTGTCATCGCTGAAGACGACACGTCTCCATTCGTCCCTCCATTCACGCCTGTCGCGACACCACTGGTGGCGGGCTGCACGATGTTGGGGCGTGAGCGGAAGACGGCCTAACGGTGTGCGGGACCGTAGCCCAGCTTCATGGAGACTGTTGCGAATGGTCCTCGCCGATACCCCAGGAGCAACAGTGTCCCTAACTTGCTGGGAAGTGGCGGTGCGGTCCCCTACGGCACTGCGTAGGATCCTACTGTCTTGGCGTGCATCCGTGCGTCGCTGCGGTCCGGTCCCAGGTCGACGGGCACGTGCACCTTCCGCCGAAGACTGGCGACAACATCGATGTACTGTGGAGACCTCACGCCCCACGTGTTGAGCAATTCGGCGGTACTTCCACCCGGCCTCCCGCATGCCCACTATACGCCCTCGCTCAAAGTCCCACAACTGCACATACGGTTCACGTCCACGCTGTCGCGGCATGCTACCAGTGTTAAAGACTGCGATGGAGCTCCATATGCCACGGCAAACTGGCTGACACTGACGGCGGCGGTGCACAAATGCTGCGCAGCTAGCGCCATTCGACGGCCAACACCGCGGTTCCTGGTGTGTCCGCTGTGCCGTGCGTGTGATCATTGCTTGTACAGCCCTCTCGCAGTGTCCGGAGCAAGGATGGTGGGTCTGACACACCGGTGTCAATATGTTCTTTTTTCCATATCCAGGAGTGTATATCAGAATGTTATTGCACACGAAACACAAATGGAATTAATTTGAAAAGCGACGTAGGACCTGCTTTTTTAAAACAACATTTGAACATGAAGAAGTTATAAGGTCGTATTTTTAAATGACAGTTTCATGTAATTTATTTGTACGTATCATATCACACAATAATGTAGTGCTATATCCCCTTCATTTTTTTTTTAGCCTCTGAAAATTTTCCACTAAGGAAAGTCTTTTTGTAAATTCATGATTTTAAATGAAAGATGGAAGACTTAGCTAAAGGGCACAGTAATTACCGCGATGCAAGTTTATTTCAGCTACACAAAGGGCAGTGCTGTTCTAAATGGAGAATGCTGGAGGCAGACCAGAGGGACAACACTGAGCCGTAACATAACGACCGATTCAGGTGGTAAATGAGAGGTGACGGTGGAATGTTACCGCATGGCTGACGCCATCAGTCCGCGCCCGTAGCGCGGGGGTCGCACTCGCCGTGCAGATCAGGGGACGTGCGTACGCACAGCGTCATTGCTGAGTTCTGTTGAAGGCAAGCTAACGCTAAGTGCCAGGAGGCACGTTCGTATAGCAAAACGCTTCCGCGAGGCAGTATCTGTTGTTAGCATCTAAGCTGAAAACTGAATAGCCTGGCGAGGCAGCGGTCCGAACTCCACCCTATAGTCAGGTCCGATCCTGGAAAAGAGGTCCACTGCAAACTTACCGCCATTTTGAGTAAATTAACATATTCGGAGAGAAATCAGTTTGCAGATTTCGGTTTCACAGTACTTCAAGAATAATGGAGGTATTTTCCGGAAGAAAGGCTTATAGTAGTATCTCATATTTGAGATAGAACAGTAGAAACATCTTAACCGCCAGACATAATATTAACATTATTCTTAACAATATCTACGACCAGGCAAAAATAGAATAACAGAAAGTAAACTGGTAACAAAATACGAGATGTTATTGGAAAGTTTTAAGAATCGGTCTGCTACTGCTTGCTGGTTTGGTGGGCGGGTACACGAAGGGTAAGGAGTGAGTCATTACCATATCCTTGAACGCCTTCAGACAGGAAACTACGTTTCCTTTATTCAGTTTGTTGTGGCAGCTAGTGGAGCGCGGGTCTGTTAGGGCTTGCTGTTGGTTTCTCTCTGAGTGAAAATGGACGTAAACACGGAGCAACGATTTTGTGTGAAATTTTAACCGGGAAATCAGCTTCTGAGACTTACGAACTACTAAGAGCCTTTGTAGATAATTGTGAGAGCCAGTCAAATGTTTTGGTCTGGTTCAGCAGGTTTAAAAATGGCCGCGAATCATTTGAAGACGAAGGTAAAGACAATGTTGGTGATTTTTTCGATTCTACCGATATTGAGCATCATGCATTTACCCCTGGAGGACAGAAACTTATCCAAGAATACTATAAATGTGTACTTGAGCGTTTGTGTGAAAAGGTGCGGAAGAAAAGGCCTTCATTGGGGAAGGACAGCAGCTGGGTCCTACTCCATGACAATGCTCCGGCTCATTGTGCCTTCTGCATCGTTGATTTATTGGCCAAATTCAAAATTCCTGTGCTGCTACAACCGCCATATTCCACTGATTTGGCCCCTACGGACTACTCCTGTTTTCTAAACTGAAATTTTCACTGAAACGGAATCGGTTTGACTCGATTGAAGACATCCAGGCAAATACGGAGAGCGTGCGTAACACACTTGAGGGGAAAAAAATTCCAGGAATATTTCCAAAAGTGGAAACACCGTTGTAGTATGTGTGTTCAGACAGAAGGGTACTATTTTGAAGGAGATGCATCGCAGTAGCATGCAAGTACCACCATTGTACAACTACAAGCCGATTCTTAAGACTTTCCTATCACACCTCGTACAATTATGAAAATAAAATGTCACTCTTTTGTCCCATAGTTCATATATGATTACGGAAAGTTTCTCTGGTATAGTTTTTAGATATTGTAGGACCTTATTCTTCTTTTTCCTGTCGTGCATTGATGTCTATTATCTGAATAACTTCTGGTTGATGTTGACTGTCTTGAAATATATTGCGTAAACACGAACTACATGACAGTCTTGAAGTATATTGTGTAAACACAAACTACTTTCATCATGCAATTTACTTAAATAAATACCCATGACCCTTTTTTCTGGCTTCAACGGATTAATCTCCACTGAAAAAAGTCTCAGGTATTGCAATGCTCCATTACTGTATTTCTGTTTCGAAAGTCGAAGTGCTATATATGAACCTTTTGAGTGTTAGTGACCCTCGTAGTGAACCATCTGCATTGTATTGCACAATATAACACTTTTGAAATTAAACTGAATGAGAAGTGCTGCGTGCAGAATCATCAAGAAAATGCTGCCCTCACCTCCAGTACCGAGATAATGAAACAAAACCATTGCAGGATATTGTACATGACCCTCTGACTAATTTTAAACGAGTACCCGACAAAGGGCCATGGACTTCGGACATTTCCTCTGGAAAATGCCTCCTAGTGTCAATTTTTCCCCACAATATTTATTAGCGAGTAGAACAGCAATTGTAAAATGAAAGAACTCGAAATCAAATTTACAACAACAAAAATAATACATCGTTTTATTGATCAAAAAGGGTTCTTAATGTGAAAGCAAACAGCGTTTTTATTATTAATATTTTCTTTCTCTCTCCCTCTCAGGGCTAGAGAGGGCGCACTCGAACGCCTCGACACGCGATGTTACATCTCAGCCACGACTTCTAAATCTATTTTGTAGATGCTTCAATTTCATCATGATACTTATCTGAGACTTCAATGTGCAGAAAAATAATTCGAAGAATCACAAATTCTTCAACAATAAGCTAGTCCTCTCACCAAGATTCCGAATGTATCTAAAACTGTTCGACAGCAATAATTTCTCCTTTATATTTGACGCTTGATTCTTTCTAAGCGTCTAAAAGGAAATGGATTGGACATTACACGTGCAAAATTCATGGCAAGAAATTTCAGTATGCGGCTAAAAGGGGTAAAAAAGGTTTTTTAGAATGTACTCGTACATTTGAAGCTTTCGCTTCTTACCCAGAGCATGAGACCGAACTTCACATTACGATGATACGAGCAACATCGTAAATGCTTAGCCTGCCATTACAAGCGTTTACATAATATGCGTCTCACTTTCAGAGCCGATGGGTTGCGAGAGACGGCCTTTATCCTTCCTCTGATGGCCCCGGCAAGTTGAGCGCGTTATTTCCTTTCTGAGATAAATCGCCTAAGCCTGCCCGTGGTGGTTGTGCTTGCTGGCTTATCGAGGCTATGTAGAGGCGAAAAAGCGGGACCAATTTACACATGCATAAAAAAATACGCGGCTCGGCCAGAAAGTTCTGAATATCCGTCCGTGCCCTAATCTGATGGGGGCTTCACATACACTGAAGCCTGAGATGAATATTTAACGCCACTCGTGACACAGAAGAAACTCTTCCATATGCGATTTGTCAACAAGAAGCAACGGGCTGCTTCTGTGATTTCCTTATCCACGTATGGGAGTAAGGGTAATTTTCCTGCCATGTCGCTAGAAATTCGTGATAGTAGTTGGGAGACCTTTCTCTAAATCTAGTTTTAACATCATCAGTGACCTGCTATAGGAATAGCTTTCCACTATTCAGTGTTACAGTATTTGTGCTGAAGGCACTTCACACTCAAGGAACATGGCACTGTAGATCTACAAGATAATACTTTACGTTCGTTTGTATGTCATTGGACGCAATATCCTTTAGACTGAGTAAAGAGAGGTCCAAATCTAAGAATGCGAGCTTTGGAACTTTGACAGCAGCAACAGTATTACTGAGCTCCAATGCAACGAAATCAAATAAATTACTTGTTAAGGTTGCTTCTTCCCTACTTCATGCTGATACATATTTACGGGAATACACGATTCCCGCGTAGCGGACAGTCTATTGTTGGCAACACTATCGCTGAGACACAAACGCACCGGAATCACATAACGCTGCTTAAATCACATGTTAGTTACATACATCTACTCTACCTCAGTGATAATGGATCATTCTTCCCCATTTCATGTCTACGGGAATATCAAATCCTCGTATAGCTGGCGTTCTAATGTAGTGCTCTCAGAATTCGGTAAAAATTGAATGTGCTAGAGGATACATAGGACAACAATGTCATCAAGGTATTCAAGAGGCTTGTAGCGAACCTGCATTACTTTGTATAACAATGACAAGATGGATAAAAGCTTTCTACAATACAAGCCAAAATGTGATCCACATCGGCCAGATCTTCCCGCGCCAATGAAATAGTGTCTGCTCTTACAACGATACTGGACAGTGATTCCGCAAAACGATTGGTGAACTGACTCGAGAAACAGGATTAGCGTTTACGATTGTGTTTCAAATTCTGAAGGAATATCGCGGCGTGAGATATATTGCGTCACAGTGGGCTGCACGTGATTTGACGGAATTACAGAAATGGCTACGTTACGACGCTGCCCGCACCAGTTGGAAAACCACGAACACGAAGGAGCCGCTTTATTATGCTATAACCTGACACTGGTTGAGAAACAGGTCTCTTCGTGCAAGGTACGCTAGTAACTCCCATCAAACGAATCACATTATTTCGCGTCACTTTCATTCACAAATTTATGCTGTGCCGAAGCACTGTCCGAGCTTCGCATAAGCATTCTCCCGCTAGGGCAAGTGCTTGCAGTCGCAATCCCCTATTACTTGTTCTACTAATCCTTCCAGTCTGGATTCAGTCTTGTCGTTCTGTCTTAGTGTTACATTCTTCAGAAACTTTAATGTAGTTTAGCTCTATGTGTGAAAGAGAGTCCTACCAATCGTCTCATCACGAAACTTTCATTGCATTGCATCGACTTTAAATTCACCAAAAATGAAGGAAGAAGTTGGTGGTAACAGGTGTCTCGGAGGGAATTACTCCATAATCACTGGGTTCACTGACAATCATCGTAACACAGTTTCACCAATGTGACTACTAAAAAAATAACTTTAGCTTCAGTAAGTGATCATATCAACATAAAATAAATACGATCTAATTTAACGTAGTGAAGGTAAGTCTGGGTTGTGTTATGTAATAAAAATGAGACCAAAGACTTTTTGAGAAATCTAAAAGGCATACTACACTTGTGTGCTGTGTTTACTAACGAAACTGATACTCATAACACCACAACAAGTTGTAGGCTCTCCGATTTCGTTTCACACAATAGTCGGTCATAAAATATGAAACTTTGGTGATTTCTCAGTGTAATATAGTTGCATCCGTACACATTTTTCGCAACGACGACTTCATTACTCCACGGCCGCTGCGAACTGTTCTTTACGAGTTATTTTAACCTTTGAAAAATCGCTGACGCAGTAGCAGAATGACTGGTCTTTGTTCACACGAGGAGTGTGTGTTTCATCTCTGAGATTAGCCAAATACGATTCGAAACACTTCTTGAAGGGAAAGTGACATTAATGCCGTCATCTTGTGTCAAAATCATCGGGCAAATTTCCACGCGCGCAGCCTTTACGTCATCCGTCACCCTCGTGGCTCCTCGCTAGAGGACACTTTCCACGTTCTCAGGTCGTCATGCAGGATTGTTGGCACAAGTGCCAAGGAACCACCAACTTTCACACTCAGTCGCCCAACTTCTTAATCGCCGCCAGTCACATGACCATTTTGTCATATCAACTGGTGGGCGGCCGAGTGTATGTTGTTTCGTTGTCATATGACTTTCTGACTTTTTTGAACTGTTCCATCCAGAACACACATTCTTCACATTCGTGACACTGTTACCACACGTGTGACTCGTCGATGAATGTCGGTGCGTGTCGCCTCACGATAGGATAGGTACTTGCAGTTCATACAATAAAAGCACCATTCCTCGTAACAAAAACACGTCTCTCTCAAGCCGCAGCCTCAGTTATGTGTGCTGTACAGTGCTACCGCCTGTGTTACCCATACACAAATAGTTCTCACATATTCTAAGCCAATTGGCACGTTTATATTTGCTCTCACTTCAATGGAAAAATTCCAATTACTGTAGAACATGAGCGCACCTTTTATGCATTAAATTCTGAAGCAGAGTATTAAATAGGAAAGCAGAGTACTACAGCGATTGAAGATTAAAAAATTATCTGTTGAATAATACAGAACAATGCTGAACAATGCCTGCAATAAGAAATATCTAACCTACACCGTTGAAAATAATACATGTAGCTTACAAAATAGATATAGCACAATGTTTAGCTTCCGTGTTAAAGAGTAAAGTACGTAAGTGTCATGCTACGCTGTAAGAAGTGAACTCCTGCATATTGTTTTTGTGGAGCTTTTTTCTTGAACCATCACAACATATTTTTCGTAGAACGCTGCATCTAGTGTTCCGAAATTTTCTCGCAGTAAGCTTAGAACAAGTGACGCATCATTCTGAATTAGCTATCCGTTAACAAAAATACGCACTAACTGACTCAAGCGAAGATAAGAGTCTAAGATCTGAGCTGCGAAGGTTTTTTCAAAATTCCTGCACACTGCACTTGAGTGACCATTACGGTGGCACGATCAAGTTGAAATTCATATCAATTGTGAACGAGACTTTAAGCGTGGCGTTCGTATATGTGTTTGCTATTTTACGTGGCTGCGTCTTGAGTAATTCAGATCTAAAATGGAAGCCGGAACCAAGTCAGGTTGGATTACTCAGTGATTACTGTTCCTCTATAAAAATCGAATCCCTACCTAGAAAGGACCCAACGGAAACGTTTGGGATAGTGTATTGGATCGTAACACATTATCACGGTAATCTATTCGTCTTCGTGAAGGTCGGTTAAGCATTGAAGACAACCCAAAGGTGAAAGGCCGTAGACTGCAACAGACATAAACTATCACGCTATTGTTAATAGTATTTTGACAGAGATCAACAAGAAACATCAAAGGAAATTGCTTGTGAGGCCAGAATGTCTGTCACTTCAGTTTACAGAATCATAATTCATAAGTAAAAAATGAGAAAAGTTGCTGCTGCCAGATGGGTTCCACACGATCTGAGTGAGGAGCAGAAAGCAGGTCGCAAAATAGTTGAAGAAGAATTGCTGTAGTGTTATCGAACAGAAGGAGAAAAGTCTCTGAAAAGAATTATAGTACTTCACGAAACGCGGAGATTTTGAGCCAGAATTTATGTCTCAGTCCTCACAATGGCAGGCGCGTACTACAAGCTGTTTCTGAAAAATGTTTTGCGCCCGAAAATCCGACAAGAAAGGCCCGACATGCTTTCAGATGGAACATTCATTTTGCACAACAGCGCAAGAGCACATATTAACCAAACAGGGAGAGAAACGCTAGAGAAATATGGATGGGAAATACAGTGGGTCCGAAAAGACTTTCCTTGATTACATAAATTGATAATTCTGGCTAGAAGTAAGATACAAATATGAAACTCGTGTCGAATTGTTTACAGCTACCAAAGATTGTTTTCTGTTTTAGGTTCGCAGTACGTAAGTAGTGGATGAGGTGTAGTGCCAAAGAAGCCATATTAACCAATCAGGAGAAGGCACGGTGTTTCCTGTGGTACAATGAGACACGATCACCAACCACGGTGCAGAGACACTTTCAGACAACATTTGGAAGAAATCCACCTGATGTCAAGAGCATTAAAGCCTGGTATGAGAAGTTCAAGAACACACGATCAGTTGCTGACCTTCCGAGGTCTGGTCGATCAAGAACCTCAGCAGACAGGGTGGAAGCTGTATTGCAGTCTTTTCTGCGAAGTCCGAAGAAATCGGTGCGCAGGGCCTCACGTGAATTACAGATGCCAGAAAGCTCTCTCCATGACATTTTACATAAACGTTTAATGTTTCGTGCACAAAAAGTGCAAATCGTTCATGCCTTGTTGCCCAATGACAGTACACGTCGCTATCACTTTGCGGTCGAAATGCTATCACGTATTGAGTACGACGATGGTTATCTCAGATAGAATTGCCTTTTCCGACGAAGCAACCTCCTCTTTCTGTGGAGTAGTGAATCGCGATAATGTGCGCATTTGGGCGAGGTCATGGAGTGCACCAGAGGCAGTCCAAAGGTGAATGTTTGGTGTGCGCTATTGCACGATCGAATTGTAGGGCCATTCTTCTTCGCTGAGGCTACCATCACGTCTGCAGTGTATATGGACATGTTGCCACTGTGTGCTGTTTCTCAGCTGCTTCAGTATCACCCCGATGTCTTGTTTCAGCAAGACGGTGCACCGCCCATTGGGGTTTAGACGTCCGTGGCTATCTAGATATGACTTTTCCTGGGCGACGGATCGGTCGTGATGGGCCAACGGTTTGGCCTCCACTCTCTCCTGACATAAACCCATTAGACTTCTTTTTATAGGGTTACGTCAAGGACGAGGTCTACCGAACACGTGTACCAGATCTTGAAACCCTGCGGTAACGGATAACCACAGTCGTTGAATCGATCCCTCCAGTCATGTTGGCTAATGTTGGACGGAAATTGAATGCGCCTAGATGCGCTAGGTGCTACCAAGAGTGCTAATGCTGAATGTAACTGATGTGTGAAGAAAACTTTGATAGTCTGTAAACAATTAGACACCAGTTTCATATTTGTATCTTACTTATAGCCTGAGTTATCAATTTATGTAATCAGGGAAAGACTTTTCGGACACCCTGTACTTCCCCTGATATGAGACCACCAGACGTTATCTTCCAAACTGAAGGAACCGTAACGTGGAAAACGTTCTCATAAAACTAATAAATCTTTCAGTGAGGTACTCGAGTAATCCGGCAGCTAAACAATGAAGGTGCCCTATCCCCAATACAGAAGTTGCCAAATCGCTGGGAAGTGGTAGTTAGCAAGAATGGAGGTTATATTGAGCACGTGTAAAGATGTGTAAATTAATTTGTGTTCTTTAATTCCTTCTTACAGTGCGCAGAACTTTTGATATGATCCTCGTATAATGTGCTGATGAAACTAACACAGGAGGAAACAGTTCCCTGCCAGCAAACGTGAGAGTTGTAACAAATGCGTCGTTTCCCTCGCATACCCGACATGAGCCCGCGCATCCGCCGCCTGCCGCTCCTGGGACAGTCGCTGAAACGAAGCCGTACGTACGTGCCCCGCCGGCGCAGAGCGGGGGCAACTCTGTGTGCGCGTCTCGTCCTCAGGACTAATGGCGGCTGCTGATTGCCACGGTTACCGCCAACCGGAGGAAACTCTCACAAGGAACCGAGACTACTACAAACGAGAATACAGTCCACGTACCGCAGCCGCAAATCCCACAGGCGAACAACACCCAGCTTAAAGGAAATGAAACACAGCTTCGCCTTCCCTTTCAGTTGTAGCTTTGAAGGGGAGCAGAAACAGTTTCATAAAGAGATACAAAACTGTGGCTTTCAAAATGTTTCCACCAAAACAAATCACAAAATGTTCTCATGTTTGACAGTTCCACGAGTACAAATACGATGTACTGTATGTAAACTGCCTGACAAAAAATTAAAGCACCCGGAAGGATAGGAGGAGATATAATGAAACATTACACGTTGAGAGAGTATGTGATGTTACTGCAGTGATTTCAAAATCAAGTGAAATTTACAAAACTCTTCGCGGTATGAGCTTCTCCATCAATATCCTCTCAGAATTCCGTCAATCTCATCCAACCGTGAAGTGCAATCAGACCCATAGTTCCTCACATTATCTTGCCAGGAGTAAAACTGCTGTGCCCTCTAAAATTTTAGATGTTTGAAAGGGAGTACTGCCCACGTTGCCGTAATAATCGCTCACGGTGGTCATCTTTGGTAGGGCAGAACTGTATTTCATCGCTGAACACATTGCAACGCATTTCGTCGGCAGACCACGCTTCCCTATCACGGTCGCACCCAAACGCAGTCGTTTGTGTCATGATGTTAAGCCAGCCTAGGCATGGTATAGCAATTAATCTTCGGCTGCGGATAGTCGCCTACCAATGGTGCAGGGTTAACACATGATGTTACAGGAAGTGCATTACCTGCCCGGGTGGCAGGCAAAGATGTGGAATGATTACAATATGGCGATCCTCCTTGTGATATGCAGATGAAGTCGACCGGATCCTTGACGGCGAGCGTGTCTGCCCTGACATTTCCATGTTGTCCAACACTGGGCCACTGTCACTTTGGAATACCCCACAAATATGGATCAGCAACTATTTGACCAACCAGTCAATTCGAGACTCACAATGCGGTCCATTTGAAACTCTGTCAGGCATTCATACACTGCCTCACACAAGTACAAGGAATCTCCATGTCCTTCAGCCTGATGACTCATTATCTGACCCTCTTCATGCCTCTTACACAGTGTAATTAAAATTATTCCAAACAGCTTGTTAGGGTGAGTTGACAAAAAATTGATAAGAGAAAATCAAACAACATCCACCCACCACCACTTACTACAGTCTGGTTTCTAGTATCACCTATTGCATCAAATTCAAGGCTACCTGTGAAACCAGTAATGTGATCTACAAGCTAAGCTGCAACCCCTGTGCTGCATTCTATGTAGCCATGACGATCAACAAGCTATCTCTATGCATGAATGGCCAACGACAAACTGTATCGAAAGAACAAGTAGACCACCATGTTGCTGAACACTCTGACTAACATGATATCCTTCATTTCAATGACTGCCTCAGAGCATGTGCCAAATGGACTGCCACCAACAACAGCTTTTCTGAGTTGTGCAGGTGGAGACTTTCCCTGCAATATATCCTATAGTCTCATAACCCCCTTGTCCTAAACCTTTGTTAAATATTGTCCTCACCTGTCCAGCCCAAGTCGGCCGGAGTGGCCGAGCGTTTCTAGGTGCTACAGTCTGGAACCGCGCGACCGCTACAGTCGCAGGTTCGAATCCTGCCTCGTGCATGGACGTGTGTGATGTCCTTAGGTTAGTTAAGTTTAAGTAGTTCTAAGTTCTAGGGGACTGATGACCTTAGAAGTTAAGTCCCATGGTGCTCAGAGCCATTTGTCCAGCCCCTTCCCTGTTCCCATTCCAGCACTACACAGCCACCATTCCACCATCACACCCAGTCTTTTTAATTCTCTGCTTTTCTGTTAGTCCCCCCCCCCTCCCCACGTCTCCCCTGCACACCGTGTAATCTGCAGCACTTCAATGTCCACCACTCTCACACATGCTATCCCACTCCCTCGCCGCCCCAGCGCCTCCTCCTTACCCCCACCCAGTCATCACCCCTATCAAGCACTGGTGCTGCTGCTAGCAATGTTGTTTCAGTTGCCTGAGACTGCAGTTATGTGTGTGAGTTGCGTTTGTGTGTGTGTGTGTGTGTGTGTGTGTGTGTGTGTGTGTGTGTGTGCGTCTGTTGTCTATTACTGACGAATGCCTTAATGGATTCCGGAAACAGCGATCGTGTGAGACTCAACTCGCTTTATTTGTTCATGAGACCCAGAAAATATTAGATACAGGCTCCCAGGTAGATGCTATTTTCCTTGACTTTTGGAAGGCGTTCGATACAGTTCCGCACTGTCGCGTGATAAACAAAGTAGGAGCCTACGCAATATCAGACCGGCTGTGTGGCTGGATTGAAGAGTTTTTAGCAAACAGAACACATCATGTTGTTATCAATGGAGAGACGTCTAGAGACGTTAAAGTAACCTCTGGCGTGTCACAGGGGAGTGTTAAGGGACCATTGCTTTTCACAATATATATAAATGACCTAGTAGATAGTGTCGGAAGTCCCATGCGGCTTTTCGCGGACGATGCTGTAGTTTACAGAGAAGTTGCAGCATTGGAAAATTGTAGCGAAATGCTGGAAGATCTGCAGCGGATAGGCACTTGGTGCAGGGAGTGGCAACTGACCCTTAACACAGACAAAGTAATGTATTGCGAATACATAGATAGAAGGATCCTTTATTGTATGACTAAATGATAGCGGAACAAACACTGGTAGCAGTTACTTCTGTAAAATATCTGGGAGTATGCGTGCGGAACGATTTGAAGTGGAATGATCATATAAAATTAATTGTTGGTAAGGCGGGTACCAAATTGAGATTCATTGGGAGAGTCCTCAGAAAATGTAGTCCATCAACAAAGGAGGTGGCTTACAAAACACTCGTTCGACCTATACTTCAGTATTGCTCATTAGTGTGGGATCCGTACCAGATCGGGTTGACGGAGGAGATAGAGAAGATCCAAAGAAGAGCGGCGCGTTTCGTCACAGGGTTATTTGGTAACCGTGATAGCGTTACGGAGATGTTTAGCAAACTCAAGTGGCAGACTTTGCAAGAGAGGCGCTCTGCATCGCGGTGTAGCTTGCTCGCCAGGTTTCGAGAGGGTGCGTTTCTGGATGAGGTATCGAATATACTGCTTCCCCCTACTTATACCTCCCGTGGAGATCACGAATGTAAAATTAGAGAGATTCGAGCGCGCACGGAGGCTTTCAGACAGTCGTTCTTCCCGCGAACCATACGCGACTGGAACAGGAAAGGGAGGTAATGACAGTGGCACGTAAAGTGGCCTCCGCCACACACCGTTGGGTGGCTTGCGGAGTATAAATGTAGATGTAGATGTAGATGAATGGCCGAAAGCTTTAATTGCGAGAATCGTTTTGTTGTGCCTATCTGCGACTCAGCATCTCCACTATATGGTGAGTGGAAACATTCCTTTTCATAATATTGTTAAGAAAGAAATAGATACTCTGCTCCATTTCCGAATTCATTAGCATTGAAGTTAGTCAGTACTGGCAACGGCATTGCACAGTGAGTTCACTGCTTCTTGTCAGATCATCGAAGTGATCGCTGTCGGGCGTGGCCAGCGCTTGGATGGGTGACCATCTGGGCTGCCATGCACTGTTGCCATTTTTAGTGGTGCACTCAGCCTCGTGATGTCCATTGAGGAACTACTCGACCAAATAGTAGCGGCTTCAGTCACAGAAAACCGTCATAACCCCAGTAGAGCGGTGTACTGACCACACGCCCCCTCCTATCCGCATCCTCATATGAGGATGACACGCGGTCGGATGGTTCCGATGGGCTCCTTGTGGTCTGCAGACGGAGCGCGTTTCGTCAGTAATGACGCTGCACGAGCAAATTCAAACGACCCGCCAAAGTCGGTGTTAGCAAAATTGGTCTTCATTTGGTTATCTAAAACCGAAAAGGAGAGCGATACAAAAAAAAAGAGGCTCTTATGGAATCTATCTTGCTTTGTTAGTTCAGGAGATCCAGAAGGCAGTAATACAACTGAGGATCTCGCTGTGTTTCTTCACTTAGAGAAAACTTTTGATTCAGTTTCGCATTGTCATCTAGGAAACAAGGTAAATCTATTAGTAATATACAAATAAATATGAAAATATCCTGTGGAACGGGTGCTTTCCTAACAGACATATGTCAGAAAGACGTTCATAAAGTTGAATCATTCCCAGAAGCAAATGATGCATCTGGCCTATCTGAAAGAAATATAATGGATGCTGTTACTCATAATATACAGGATGTTTCAAAAGAATTCATTCAGTTTCGCAAGAGTACCTTCTGTATGAATCTTACGCACAAAACTATCGTGTATTAGTTTTCATCGCTCCCGCCCGGTTTTAAGAGGATTAATTAGTATGCACGGATTCACACAAAATCTTTGGGTACTTTTTATAATTACGGTTACTGCTGAATGTACCTCACACCTCACGCTCGACTTACATTCAGACGACTGTAAAACGGATCCCACACTACTGAATTCACTGAAGCCGTTTTCCGGCGTCGCAGATCACTCTATGTTGTTGGTAGGGAAGGTAAATAGAGTGACCAACGTGTCTTGGATAACAATAGTGTAATGCTGTACTACTGATCCATTGGTGAGGCACTTCATGATAATAAGTGTTCCTATATGTTTGTGACAACGTGGTATCGATATCCTCTGAAGAAAGGGAATATGTTCGACCTGTTCTTCCAATTGCTCAAAAAAAACAGTTCTCTACATAAATTCTATAACAGTCCTTTTCGCAAAAAAGTTGTTGGTCCGAAATCATTCTCGGGTAACGGTGCAAGACACATAAAGGTTTGGAGTGTCTCTTTTATGTTCCACTATAATCTTGAGAAGACTATGGAAACAGGTTAGAGACTATGGGTCAAGCTGCTGGAAAACCATTCTGGAGTGTAATTAGCAGTCTTAGAAAGGGAGGTAAGAAGGAAATGACAAGTATTTTGGACAGGTCAGGAAAACTGCTAGTGAATCCTGTGGATGCTTTGGGCAGATGGAGGGAATATTTTGAAGAGTTGCTCAATGTAGGTGAAAATACCATCAGTAAAGTTTCAGATTTCGAGGTAGAATGGGATAGGAAGGATGATGGAAATAGCATCACATTTGAGGAAGTGGAGAAAATGGTCAATAGATTGCAGTGCAATAAAGCAGCTGGGGTGGATGAAATTAAGTCGGAACTCATTAAATACAGTGGAATGTAAGGTCTTAAATGGCTACACAGGATAATTGAAATGGCCTGACTGGGAGTCGGGACAGGTTCCATCAGACTGGACAAAAGCAGTAATCACACCAATCTTTAAACATGGAAACAGAAAAGATTGTAACAACTACAGAGGTATCTCTTTAATCAGTGTTGTGGGTAAAATCTTCTCAGGTATTGTTGAAGGTGCGAGTATTAATTGAGGACCAATTGGATGAAAATCAGTGTGGGTGTAGGCCTCTTAGAGTTTGTCAGGAAAAGACCTTTAGCTTACGGCAAATAATGGAGAAGTGTTATGAGTGGAACAGGGAATTGTATCTATGCTTTATAGATCTAGGAAAGGCATATGACCGGGTTCCTAGGAGGAAGTTATTGTCTATTCTACGAGATTATGGAATAGGAGGCAAACTTTTGCAAGCAATTAAAGGTATTTACAAGGATAGTCAGGCAGCAGTTAGAGTTGACGGTAAATTGAGTTCCTGGTTCAGAGTAGTTTCAGGCGTAAGACAAGGCTGCAACCTGTCTCCACTGTTGTTTATATTATTTATAGATCATATGTTGAAAACAATAGACTGGCGGGGTGAGATCAAGATATGTGAACACAAAATAAGCAGTCTTGCATATGCAGATGACTTAGTTGTGATGGCAGATTCGATTGAAAGTTTGCAAAGTAATATTTCAGAGCTACATCAGAAATGTAAGGACTATGGTATGAAGATCAGCATCTCCAAAACGAAAGTAGTGTCAGTGGGAAAGAAATATAAACGGATTGATTGCCAAATAGGGGGAACAAAGTTAGAACAGGTGGTCGGTTTCAAGTACTTAGGATGTATATTCTCACAGGGTGGCAACATAGTGAAAGAACTGGAAGCGAGGTGTAGCGAAGCTAATGCAGTGACGCTCAGCTACGATCTACTCTCTTCTGCAAGAAGGAAGTCAGTACCAAGACTAAGTTATCTGTGCAGCGTTCCATCTTTCGACCAACTTTGTTGTAAGGGAGGGAAACCTGGGTGGATTCAGGTTACCTTATCAACAAGGTTGAGGTTACGGATGTGAAAGTAGCTAGGATGATAGCAGGTACTAGTAGATGGGATCAATGGCAAGAGGGTGTCCACAATGAGGAAATCAAATAAAAACTGGGAATGAACTATATAGATGTAGCAGTCAGGGCGAACAGGCTTAGATGGTGGGGTCATGTTACACGCATGGGAGAAGCAAGGCTACCCAAGAGACTCATGGGTTCAGCAGTAGAGGGTAGGAGGAGTCGGGGCAGACCAAGGAGAAGGTACCTGGATTCGGTTAAGAATGATTTTGAAGTAATAGGTTTAACGTCAGGAGAGGCACCAATGTCAGCACTGAATAGGGGATCATGGAGGAATTTTATAAGGGGGCTATGCTCCAGACTCAACGCTGAAAGGCATTATCAATCTTAAATGATGATGATGATGATGATATGGTATGTGGTTACTGCGATCTCCAAATACTTACCTTGTGGCGGTTAACTTTTGGACTTAAATGGTACGTAGCCTCATGACTGAAAACTAATGTGAAAGTAAATCTTCATATTCAGTTCTACGCCCATTAGCCTCTACGCATTGTTAGATGCTGCGATCGGCATGAAGGATTTGCAGCATTTGAGTATGGTATAATTTGAAACACAAGCGTTGCCGCAAAACACGTTAGACCGACATATGATGAATTGAGAATAACTGGTTAACGAGTCGAGTAGACTTATGTGCACTACGTGCAAATTTTATCGCAGTGCGCTCTCTACGTCTTGAGCTAGCACTTGAAAACGACCTGTGAATTTTCATTTAAACAATTCAACTGTAGGAGGCGCAATACTGTACTCGCGACGGAAATAGTCGTGACTGAAATGACACTGCATAATTTCGAGTTGCGCCTATTGGAAAGGAAAGAGCTAAACACCTTTAGTGGCTGTGTCGTCGTCTCGATATGTAGTACTATGGGTAATGAATTTCCGAGCAAATGAGCACGCTGAGGCACGTAAACCGCTGCTAGCAACCAAATGGACCGACAGTTTGCGACAGGCACTCAGGTAAAAATTAAGTTTCGATGCGTGAGTTAAAATTTATCCCAAACTTCTATCACTATTTATTGTGTGAACTCGAATAATAGTTTCTGGAACACACTACGTACGAATCACCTGACGCTCTTCATCTGTAGCTCTATTAATCCAAGACACAGTTGTGCTTCCAGGGTGGTAACGCCAGACGAAACTTATAAAACGCAGAAAGGCCTCCAGATCCAAGCCTGACATTTCGGCCAGGTTGGGAGGACTCATTCACAAAATTACGAAAGAAATGAATCGAGGAGCATACGGCATCTTTGATAATAACTCATGTAACAACTAGCACTGTAAAATTAGAGAAATTGGGGCATATAAGGAGGGGTACCGAACGGAAGTGGAATGAGCAAATAAGAGATTTTGACGACCTACTCCTCACACACACTGCGTTGCGATCTGCAGAGTGCAGATGTAAATGTCGATCTTAAGTTATTAGCTTTACTTTCTGTACTCAATCTGGAGCATAAGAACTGTTTTAGGAGTAAAGGAAAAGAAATAATTCTCTCTGTTGAATAAACTGACATAGCAGTTCCCTAACGTCGCCTAAACAGTAAGGAAACTCCCATCTTGGGTGGATCGACAATTTCACCATTAATTGACAATTGTAAAACCGGAATTTTCGGGATTGTATTACCCCTTTTCTGTTATATTTCTTTCGAGACAAATGCAGACTTTGATGTTACGACATGAACGGGTTATTAGAATGGAAACGTGGTTATGACGTTAATTCTGTTCCCAGATAGAGACTACATTGATGGCTCCAGCGTATAGGAATATTCATAATTACGTCAGAGTTTTCAGAACAAGACTGCGCGAAGTCTATGTGAAATTCTGGAAAACGACACAGATCACTGAACAGAGCATCTCTCCGAGCTTCTACAAAGGGTTATTCGAAAAGTAAGGAACGATCGGTCGCGAAATGGAAAGTACAGTCAAAATCTGATGAAACATTGCAGAGATGCATTGGGCAATGTGTCTAGTACGCCAGTCGATCGCATCATGTCGCTCTTTTCAGTTCGGAGCTCACAGTGAGAACGTAAAGATGGCCAGAAATTAGGTTCTCCTGCCAAGTATGAGGGCTTGGCCAAAGATTTCGGCTGAAGCTATGCAATCCACATAACATAACTGTCATGGAGTTCGTTCTGCACGACAATTCTCGGGCCGGTCGCTGTGGCCGAGCTGTTTTTGTGCTTCTACCAGGAACCGCGCTGCTGTTACGGTCGCAGTTTCGAATCCTGCCATTGGCATGGATGTGTGTGATGTCCTTAAGTTAGTTAGGTTTAAGTAGTTCTAAGTCTATGGGACTGATGACCACAGATGTTAAGTCCCATAGTGCTTAGAGCCATTTGAACCCTTTTTGAACAATTCTCGGCCGTACTTTGCAGGGGCAATGAATATGCTTCTGCAGCGTTTTCGATGGGAAGTGATCACATACAATGCAGCCCTTAATTGGCTACCCGTTACGTTCATCTCTGCTCAAATGAACCGCTCACTATATTTTGTTACAGACAACTAGGTGCAGTCCAGAGTAGAAAATTGTCGAAAAGCACTGGTGACTGCCTTCTATAACGAAGGAATTGAAAAGTTGGTACAAAGCTGTGACAGATGTCTACGTCTAAGTGGCGGCTGTGTAGAGACGTAGCTAGAAGGTGTAGCTAACCGTTGCAAAATAAAACAATTTTGATTTTCGCTGTGGTTTCCTTACTTTCCTAATAGCCCTTGTATTTGCTAAATGTGCTGTAGCGTTGCTTCAGAGCGCAGGAACAAGGCACTGGCGTGTCCGAACATGGCTTATAAATGGCTTAAAATGCTGGAAAAGTTCATTTTCGAGGTCACTGCCTATTTGTTCTTTATCCCCCCTCAGTCAGAGATTCTACTCTCTTCCTAACGATCACAACATCGATGCTACGTTTAAACTCAAACCTCCTTGAATGTGAATCTTACGGGCGTTCATCGACGAGGTTATCAGGGTAAAACTTCCTGACTTTCATCCGTTTAATGACCGAATATCGTCTCTGAAGATCAGAATATTTCCAAGCGCTGGCCAATTTATAGAACATTTGTATGTTATTCACACAGTCATCGGTTGCTGAATGCGTAACGTTTAAGAATAGTTACAATATAGTCACTGGTTCGAAACTCTCTAGTAGCAACTGCGTGACAAGTGCGAACCGTCTAATAGACAATAAATACACGTTTATTTATAGATCCTGAAAAGTATTATCCTGAACAGTATTAAAATATGTCACTCGTTTTCACACATAACGAAATGTCTGTTTGGACGTCTTTATCAAATGTCAATTTACGAGTACATTCATATTATAAGTAACTAGAAATAGAGGTTATTTTTATCAAGAAATTATGATTCGTGTTAGCTGATTATTCCTTCCCATCTTGGTATAGTAACTTACTCATTATAAATGAAAAGTACAAAATTGTGTATGTTCTCCAACAACAATTGATTTTCGTTAATCGAGTTTCGCCTTACAAATCCATTATCAGACCTTGACTATCTTCATCAAAACATGTATTGTCTATGAGTGTCGATGAATATGTTACTGATTGTTATTTGTTAATTAATATCGGTATTCGTTAAAAAATATGGATTTAAATAGAAGTAAGAATTTGCTGTGAACCGAGATCACGCAATTATCACGCTTTAACACTATGTACTCAACTACCAACGAAATGTTGATAACATACAAATGTTTTGTGCTTAACAGAGTTTGAAAGTTTCCCAATCATCAAGGACGATTGACTGGTGTTTTTTCCTTTTTTTGGAGTAGTGACATATTGCTTTAGGAAACTGACGTCCTGGTATTGACCTTCAAATCCAACGTATATGACGAAAAACGGAGACTCCGAAATGTCCCCTTGTAATTTTCCTGGTTCTTTCTCTACAGGTGCTTGCTGATATCATTGAATTGTTTCGAAATATGTCTTCCTCCAATACGAAAGCTTTTAAATTTCTTCCACCAGTTAAAAATTTACATAATAACAAGGCATGGAGGGTATCAGAGATGGCGAAACGTCGTTTAGACTTTCGAAGGTGTACAAAAATTGAATCTCTGGTTACGTTACATTTTAATCTTAGTTTCACGTCATGGCCACGAATTATATCTTTCTTGTTTATCCTTCTATTATATTCGTCGTGCAATATGATGACAATCTTCCTTGAGTGCCAATGAGGTTGTTACTGATTGTTTTTCGCTGTACCATTATGTCATATACTGAGCAATGTGAAGATACACTGAAGCTCCAACGACTCTGGTATAGGCAGAGATATGTAAACAGGTAGAATATGGCGTTGCGGTCGGCCACTCTTCTATAACAAAAGTGTCTGGCGCAGTTGTTAGATCGGCTACTGGTGGTTATCATGTTTTAGGTGAGGTTCAACGTAGTATTATAGTCGGCCCACGAGCGATGGAGCACTCCATCTCCGTGGTAGCGATGAAGTGAGGATCTTCCCGGTCAACCATTTCACAAGTGACCGTGAATATCAGGAATCCGGTGAACCATGAAAATTTCGACATCGCTGCGTCCGATAAAAATCCCACAAGAACGGGACCAATGACGACTAAAGGCAATTGTTCAACGTGACAGAAGTGCAAACCTTCCTCAAATTATTGCATATTTGAATGGCCAGTGTGCAGACTATTCAACGAAACATTATCGATATGGGCTTTCAGTGTGAAGGCCCACTCCTGTAACCTTTATGATAGCACGACATAGAGCTTTATGCCTCACCTGGGCATGCCGTGCTGATGACTGGAAAGATGTTGCCTGGTCGGACGAGTCTCGTATCAAATTGTATCTAGCGAATTGACGTGTACGGGGATGGAGGCAACCTCATGAAACAATGGACCATACTTGTCAGCAGGGGAATTTTCAAGCTGGTGGAGGCTCTGTAATCTATGGGGCGTGTGCATCTGAAGTGACATGGGAGGCCTGACACGTCCAGATACGACTCTGACAGTGTCTCGTACATGAGCATACTGTCTGATCACCTATATTCATTCAAGTCCATTGTGCATTCTGACGGACTTGAGCAATTCCAGTAAGACAATGCGATACTTCACACGTCCAGAAAAGCTACAAAGAAGCTCCAGGAACACTTCCGCTGGCCAACAAACTACCAAGAAATAAATTTTGGTTCAAATGGCTATGAGCACTATGGGACTTAACTGCTGAGGTCACAGCAGTCCCCTAGTACTTAGAACTACTTAAACCTAACTAACCTAAGGACATCACACACATCCATGCCCGAGACAGGAGAGGAACCTGCGACCGTAGCGGTTTCGTGGTTCCAGACTGTAACGCCTAGAACCGCTCGGCCACCCCGGCCGACGATAAATTTTATTGGGCATATCTGGGACGCCTTTCAACGTGCTGTTCAGAACAAATATGCACCCCGTCGTACTGATACGGATTTATGGACAGCCCTACAGAAGTCGTGTTGCCAATTCGCTCCAGCACCACTTCAAACATCAGTCGGGTATATGCCGTGTCGTGTTGCGGAACTTCTGCGTGCTCGTGGGGCAGTGCACGATATTAGGCAGGTACAGCAGATTCTTTGGCTCTTCAGTGTATATGGAATGGCTGGATGCATAGGTTTGAGTGTTGTAAACGAGCAAACGAATACACTTGATCCGCATGCGAGCTGCTGTTTCATTCATCTCCAAGGGATGGAGTTTCAAACATTCTTTAACATTTCAAGCTTCTACACTGACCAGAACTGTATAAATTTGGCAAGAGATATCTACGGCCGCAGTGCTGTTCTATTCAGCCGAGCCTTGTCTTCCATGTGGACTATCTACAGCAACCGTCCTTCTTGAAATATTTACCTTTCGTATTACGTAAGAAGTAGACTTATGATGAACAAATATTGCTAGCGTCAGATTCTCATTTCCATGAATCAAGCTGGCCCATCGTTAACTTGCTGTCTTATTTCATAAGAACTGACCAGTAGATCCATGTAGCAGGAATGGTGAGAAAAGTCACGTGCCATATTTTATAACACATCCCATGTCACCGTTCACCCATGGATTAGCAACATTCCAAACGTTTAGCAGCCACTGATGACAGTAATCGGCTTGACATTGTGACCGTCATTTCCTTGCAACACTGACTGCACGAATAGATTGTTACTGACAGAAAGTCCCGATTTGAGTCAGGTTTCTGTATTCTACTCACAGGAAATGAGCTTCGTTGGGCAACATAAATGAAAAACTTAAATTTGCTAATCGTTAATCCATTACTAAAATAGTTAAGTACGTTAAACTTTAAAGGATCAGTAGGAGGTTTATCGTAAGTTAAAGTTAATCGTTCATATTAACTAGTAACGGTAAACTTAATGTTGTGGTTGTAGTGAAATGAGTGAATGAATCAAAAGCATTACCGTTGCCTAAATCATTTTTTTTTTGATTGGGCAATCTTAGTTAGGACATCGAAGATAAAAAAGATGTTTCAATCAATTTATTATTTTTTATAATTATACGGTTATCAATATTAAATGACGGGAGGATCAAAATACAGAATAAAAATGTAGTATCTGATTCTTGATTCTTATTACCGTTATTAAGATCTTGTTTTAATCGAATATACTCATCAGTGATGTGTCCACCCAATATTCTACTCGAAATTGAACTTTTTCTGGGGTTTAATGTTTTTATCAGTTTCTCAAATGACTTCCATTCGATAACATGTAAAGGAATCACGTCCATAAGGAAGACGTTTACTATGAATATATCCACGCTAGGTTGAGGCACACCGCAGTGAATTGCTGCAATGCCAGAAGATTCTCAGATACTTGCTTCACTGTCGTATTCTTTAAACTGGATAACTGCTACTGTCTCCATTGTCGACATCTGAATGCGCAATATTAATTTTTCCTTTTGGCTTTCCTCGAACTGTCTTTAGTGTTTATTCAGACCATACATTCCGCGATTCACGTGCTGTTTCAAACTGTTAAGACTTTAAGTTCGAGCTCAAATTGTAGATTGTTTAGGTAAGCATAGTTTATAATGAAAAAGTGTTCGTCCTTCCGATCTCGACACATCATTAGTGTAATTATTTAAACGACAATCACTTAACGCGCCCACGGACTGTCGTTGGTTATTCAAATTCCATGATTTATTTTCCACAGTCAATCCACTAAGAAAAAGTAGTACATAACGCAATTCATTAAACAAACAACACGAAACAGCCAACATCTATAATTCTTGTTCACGCTCTACTATTTACATCAATGGCGAATACCCCTGCGTATCGACACATCTCCATGACCAGAACTTAAAACATGAGAGCAGCGCGGCGTAATTTTTGTCAGGAATAGTTGGTACCTAATTAATGATTAACAGATTCAAAGAAAGTTAACGGAAATTAAGAAATCCGTTAACATTTTTCAGAATTCACTTAAAAGTTAATCAGCTACTCGAAACGTTAACTTCGCTAATTAACGATTAAGGGTCCTGTGCCCACTTATCGTAATGAGATAGCTAGAAGTTGAATTCTAGGGCTTTTTCAGTGGAAGGAGTTAACCGGATTTAAAATAAAGTGACAAGACAAAACGTCCGTCCTTCTCATGGATAAGAGGCTGATTCAAGTAAGAGATTTCATGGAAGTGTTTTACCGACTGTCTCTTCTCCTTTGATACTATTTTGTTCTAATAAGGAAAAATATACGAATTTAATCAAATCTTTTTCACATCTTCCTCTGCTCCTATCAGTTCGAGATTCTTAAAAGACAGGTATCATTTGCCAAGAAAGCGCTAAGAGTATCTCTACATCTCTAGAGGCATCCTACTTCATTTCAAAATTCAAATCACCACACATTATTGGTGAGAAACTACTCCTCCCACAGCCTCCAAAATGTGCAAAATCGTGCAAGCAGAAAAAATTTGGCTCTAGTCGATGCCAATTTCGCATGGTATCGTGGCTCGTCGTGTTGACGTTATAGTCTCTGACAAGAAAAATAAATTGTTCCCACGTCTTCAGGCGCCAATAATTCTCTCTGTACTACCGATATCGACAGTCCTCCACAGTTTTTTGTGTTTGCACTTCATTGTTTTTACTGCACTTGGAGGTACGTTGATTGTCCCGTGGTAAAGTTCTTCGTCGTGTTGTGGAACTGAAGGATGAACTTCGTTTGTTCCAAATGAACAGCAGTCCCACACTTCTGGCTGAGTTTCCGGATGAAAAATAGTTTTTAATATTGTGCTACTTGACCGATGTTTTTGGGAAACTGAATGATCCCAACGTATCAATTCAAGGCCGGAGTTGTAATATCATCTTTCTATGGAAGAAAGTACCTCTATGTAAAAGGAGACTTGGATATATGGAGAAGGATTACTGTGAAATTTTTTCTTGCCTGTATTATTTCGTGGAGTAAAATGAGTTAGATGTAGGTAAAAGTAATAGTATTGGCGTAGTACATCTCGAAAACTATCGTCAGTAGTCTCCAGAACCTTCATCTGATTATGACTGCTTTTACAGTACATTTGACCGAGCGAGGTGGCGCAGTGGTTAGCACACTGGACTCGCATTCGGGAGGACGGCGGTTCAATCACGTCTCCAGCCATCCTGATTTAGGTTTCCCGTGATTTCCCTAAATCGCTTCAGGCAAATGCCAGGATGGTTCCTTTGAAAGGGCACGGCCGATTGCCTTCTCCATCCTTCCCTAACCCGAGCTTGCGCTCCGTCTCTAATGACCTCGTTGTCGACGGGACGTTAAAAGACCACTAACCTAACCTAACAGTACATTTGACACATCATAAAGGATTACTTGCCAGCAGCAGACCAGGAGGAACTAACAGATCTCTCAAGAGAGGGAACACTTCGAAATTAATTCAAATCGAAGTCTCCTCAAAATTTTTGGGTTCAGATTGGGAACGAATATCCCAGTTTAGCAAGAAGTGCAGTGGACATATATCTTGAACGCCACCATCATTAACATCAGCTTATGGTGTATGTCGACATATTCTGTAGTGGCGTTAATCAAGACGAAACACCGGTTTCGACTGCAGCTGGAAAGGGATCTGCAAGTTTCTGTTTGAAAGATCCAACCAAGGCTGCATCTACTTTCTTCTTACGAAGAAACAACCACAGCACACTAAATGTACCAATTCCAGAAGATACCTGAATTTTTAACGTGAACGTTTTTACTATTGTTTATTTCTGTTTTAGGATGATCACTTTAAATAACAGTTTTTAAATTGGAATTTAAATGTTGAATAGTGTTCTGTCGTTCTATGTACATCATGGTCTTTCAGCTATAAAAGCTTTATAAGCGAATTAGAAGGATTACTGGTGGAAACAGTTGAATTTCAACTAACCAACTGATTTTTTGACCAATTCGTAAAAAAAGGAACTAAATACGCGTATTTGCTCAATTCCAATATTTGCACTCATAGCCATCGTTATTTATGAAATAGTTTTTTGTCACATTCCACAACCTCTGAGTAATACTAATATATGGTAGTTAAGAAGAAGTCTACTTCTGGTGCATTAGAATGACATCCTCTGTTATTAACAATATTAGGGGCACGACAGATTGCTACTTCCCTAAAGACGACCCTTTCAGTTGCAGACAAGCACAACGAAACGTATGTTACATATCTTTCTTTTCAGGAAAGAACACACACACACACACACACACACATACACATATTCACACAAGCAAGTACACCTCACGCACACGTGGCCGCTATCGGCGTTAGCACCGATTCTCTGCTGTTATTATTACTATTACTATTGTTATTGTTATTTAACTGATAATAACAGTAATTAGACAGACGTAAATGAATATAGCGTGCCGTTTTTGAGCCACATATAAGAAATGTTGAGGAGGGAAAGTAAAATAGGGGGAGGGGCTCAAATAAATTATGTTTCAGAAGGGTGACTGGGGGGGGGGGGCGGAAGAAAACTTTGATAACCCATGATCAGCGATTCATCAGGTCAAGCCTATATGCAAAACAGTACACTTTTTAGCAAATATCTGGTTTTCTTTCTAGATCTCTATGTTTGTTACTATATTTGATATAGATGGAATGATTTTCTTCGTCGAAGTTAATGACTCAGCCACTGATGAATTTCTTCCCTTTCTTCTCTATTACGTGGTTCAGGGAAATTTTTGCTCCAGTCTACAAAGATTCCGATAAGATTAACAGTGTAAAATGTTGTTTTGTATGAATACATGCGCAATAATGGATGGAGCTGGTTGATAATACAGCAGCCACATCTCATCACACAGCTCGCACTGCATACACATTTATCGCACAACGGAGCCATAGCGACATCTGTTTCAACATTAATCCGTTTGATCTTTCCCATTTGTTTGTCTTCTACATTGGGTTGCTGTAAGTAGGCTGTTTAGGTTTTCTTATTGGTAACGCCGCTTAGCGCTCGGTATGAAAAATCACTGGCTGTGCTGTGCGCAGTGTGTGTTTAGTTTGCATTGTTGTCTGCCATTGTAGTGTTGAGAAGCGGCAGCTGGATGCTAACAGCGCGTAGCGTTGCGCAGTTGGAGGTGAGCCGCCAGCAGTGGTGGACGTGGGGAGAGAGATGGCGGAGTTTTGAAATTTGTAAGAATTGGTGTCACGAACTGATATATATATTATGACTATTAATGTAAATACATTGTTTGTTCTCTATTAAAATCTTTCATTTGCTAACTGTGCCTATCAGTAGTTAGTGACTTTCGTAGCTTGAATCTTTTAGTTAGCTGGCAGTAGTGGCGCTCGCTGTATTGCAGTAGTTCGAGTAACGAAGATTTTTGTGAGGTAAGTGATATGTGAAACATATAGGTTAATGTTAGTCAGGGACATTCTTTCGTAGGGATATTTGAAAGTCAGATTACGTTGCGCTAAAAACTATTGTGTGTCAGTTTAAGCACAGTCTTGCATAATTTTTCTAAGGGGACGTTTCATAGCATCAATCCATAATGAATGAGATTTTCTAGTCAGGAGTATGAAAAGAAACCGGTGTTATCTATCAGAGACCATCGTCTGATGGTACATATTTATTGATTGCATGCAGCAGTGTGGGAGTTGTGTAGCTGTGGCAAGATGTGTACACGAAACATTTAAGTACTGAATGTGGCGAGAATTATCCACATCGCTTTTGTTGTGCTAGCTACAGTATCAATATCCGTTTTTGGTCATTGTGCGCACGGTATTCCGGAAAACAAAGCGAAAGTTTTCCAGTGACGTTAATTATATTTCATTTCACACACTTAGCCACAGGTGACACATTCACTTGCTTTAAAAAGACGTAAATAAACCAAGGAATATAGCTAAAGTCATGTGAAAGAGTTTGTGTTAGGGCTGAGAATCTCTTTATTCTGCTCTTGTAATAAATACTGGTGACATTAAGTATGTATGTATTTCTCTACTGCAAAACTAACATTTAGCTGTATGGCAAAGCTGACATGTGCTATTTATAACATCCATTAAACAATGAGTTAGAAAGGTATTACATCAACAGTTTTAGCACTGAAATTCCGTTTGACATTTCATTTATCTCCTGTTCAACTTACAGTGCACAACACTGATCGCGTGCGCGTCCTAGATGGGCAGAGAGAAAGAGAGAGAGAGAGGGTGGCGGAGAAGAGATTTTTTGAGTTGTTTAATTTTTCATGTACGGTATAATGATTCTTAGAAATTTTGAAAAAAATGGGTTCTTTGGAGAGTCTATTTGTTCATTTAAGATGGTGCGGTTTGAGTTATTGTTATGGGTGAAAATGTCTAATTGTTCCATATGGTCCATTTTTATTCCCCTGCGTGCAATGCGCATGGTGTGGAGATTTTCTTGTTTGTAACTCAATGATTGTTTTGTATTAGGCGTGTTGCAAAACTAGATTTACTTAAATTTTTAATCTTATTGCATCTATGTGTTTTTTGTATCCAGTTTCAAAGTTTCATCCTGTTTGCACTGTGTAGTAGCAGGAGCAGTGTCACAGTTTAATTTATATACATCAGATGTTTGAAAAGGTGACTTGGCTGTTTTATACTTAAGAACTATTTTGATTTGTATTTTGTTAGTTGAGTGATAAATTATTTTGGCTTTGTGCAGTTTAAATATTCTTGTAAGTTGGTACAAGATGCTACCAAGGAATGGCTTAGAGATATATTTAGTTTCTTCTACTAGTGAGGACTGTGTTGCTGATGCTGTTTGCTTGGTTTTTATCTTTTAATTGAATTTGTCATTTATGGAAGGGTGATAAACATTAGTGTGTGTTGTTGTTTTAGAATGTTTAATTATTTGATTTCTGCATCAGGTACAGCATGAATTTTGTTTTCAAATTTGAGTACTGATCTAAGAAATGCTGATTTGTATGATTTGGCTGGTATGAAGTGTTATTTATAATAACATCAGATGTGGGAGGTTTTCCACATATTTGGAATTTGTCTGTTGTTATGACAGACTATGCTTAGGTCAAAAAAATTAATTCCTTATTACGTTTAGTATTCAACTGTAAACTGTGTTTTCGGATGTATATTATTAAGTTTCTTAGCTGAGCTTTCTATTTCAGTGGCTGTCACATTGTATAGTATCAAGGTATTCATCAAAATAACGTTTATAATAAATGATGCTGTCATTTTCAGTTTTGTTTGCTTTGAAAACATTTATTTCTACATAATTAATATGTATGTCAACTAACAGACCAACTTAGCTAGTTCCTATTGCTAGACCATTCTTTTCACTATAGATATTGTTGTTAAAGGGAAACAAATTATGGGATATCACCAACTCAGGGAGATCCATTAGTTCAAAGATTTCTACACTGCTTAACTTTTTATATTACATAAAGTTATCTTTGATAATACAGTTTGCTCATCCTATGGGTATATTGGTGTAGAGGTTACCTGTGTCAAGTGATGCAAGTTCTGCTTTAGTTGGTATGGAGATACCTTGTATGCTGCTAATCAATTCATAACTGTTGTTTACAGCGTAGTTAGGTGTCAATGTATATGATTTGCTAAGAATTTCATAATTTTTTATTGTTTTGTGTGCAGGGCTGCTTTGTTGAGTTGCTAATGAGCGTATTGGATGAATCTTGAGCTATGATCTGAGCTTTGGAGCTGAAGGACTCATTGTTATGCATTGTTTAGCTCCACTGGACGTTAGGGTGAAATTCCAGTTATTTTGCATGTTTTTTTAAAATTTTGGCTTGGTATTTGGTTGTGGGATCAGATTATGATTCAGTTATTTTGTTATTTTAGAAAAATTGTAAAGATTTGTTAATGTGCTCTGATTCATACTTTATTACAGCTCTTATACTTAACAACAAGGGCATTACTGTTAGCTAGCTTCTTACTGATTTTATTCAATGTTGTAGCTTCATTATGTGTGTTCCTTTGCAGGTTTTGTGTTTTTAGTTTTTGCATTACTATATTATTTGCTTCATGTGCTATACAATGTTGGTAATTTTGACTTAATTTAGCTAACAGACAAGCCGCTGTAGATTATTAATTAGATATTTAACTGTGTTTTTATCATATTTGGTGGCAATATGGTGCTTGAGTCCTTTATTAAAAAATTGAGTTCTATGTTGTTGGAGTTCATTTTAGTATTGTTCACTACCATATCAGAAATGTTATGTTTCTCAGCAGTTGATTTGGATTTTTTAGCTATGAACACAGTCACCTTTTTCTTTTGTTAGGAAGAGATTTTTTGCATTTCTTTATCCACAGGTTGTTGCAATGCATGTAAAAATTTTCAGGTTGAGATGGCATATCGCAGTTACGTAACTATAAGTGCAACCAGTACATGTAGTTGTTGAGTAAGTTTTTATGTTAATAATGAGACCTAATTGTATTTTATATCCATGGGATTTCACACTTGTCGTTGGTCGTTTGTTTTGAGTTGCTTTGGTCTTTTCCAGCATACTGTGTGCACTAACAGCCAACCAACGGATACTAATAACTATAAGTAACGCAACAAAATCAGTTTCATAATGTGCATAATTCTCGCCACACTCAGTTTCGTTGATACATCTTGGCAGAGCTTCACAATTCCCAATTACTGCAGACAATCGCTGACAATGAATCGCTAGGTGATCCGAAAATAGTAATAAATTAATAATAAAAATTGAAGAACGAAACAAAAAGTGACTGCTTGCAGTAATTTCGAGAATCCTTTATACAGGGTGATTTCTTCCACAGTATACAAACTCATAAGATTGATCGATGAGAGAATAGAACAAAAAATGTCAAATAAACTTATGTCCGGAAATGCATGGCTTTCATGATAGGCCGTTAAATCATACATCGTTACAGGGACTGCGATGTAACACGCTCCATATCCTGCAAGCTTTGTTACAGTATGTGCTGAAAATGGTTTCCATGTGCCTCGACGCATACTTGCATGTGCAGTAGCAAGTTCTGTCTCAGATATGCGCATCGTTCAGGCTGCATCTGAACGGTGTCAAAGGCAGCGTGAATATGCTGCTCCAGAGTCCACTTAGCTGGAAGGGACTCTGCATTCGCGATACTTTTGATATGGTCCCACATCGAGAAATAGCACGGCTTACGATTCGATGAATGAGGCGGCCATGCAACTGGACCCCCCCCCCCCCCCCGTCCTATTCATCGATCAGGGATGGCACGATTAAGATGCGTCCGGACGTTAACGGCTAAGAGGGAGGAACACAATGATTTAGAAACCACGTAACCTTTCGACTCATCAGTGGCACTTCTTGCCGGAGGGGAGGCCAAGTCACACACAAGAAACGCCGATAATTGCGGTCCGTTGGGTGTCGTGGAAGGAAGACTGGTTCCAAAATACGGTCACCAATTATCCTTGACCACACATTCCGGCTGGACCTGTGCTATGATTCATTGTCACCACACCATGAGGGGATCTGCATACCACCCCGTAGATGACAGCTACGAAAATTGAAGACACCACTGTGCGTAAAGTTGGGCTCATCTGTGAATAGGATGGATGACGTAAATCCTGGAATCGCGGTTGCCTGGTGAAGAAAAAACTTCTCCAAATGTGGAAAGTTTGTCGCCAGTCAGCCCTGCACACGCTGTAAGTGATTAGCGTAGTAACAATTGTCATGGAGAATGTTTCACGCGGTCGTCTGGCTTACGCTGTATCGGTGGGCCACTGCCTGGTACCGACACGGCAGTCGCTTTCAACGGTGTTGATCACAGTTTTCTCCAAGTCTGGCGTCCGAATATTTCATGTACCTTTATCATTCTTCCTGAAACGGCACTCTCTCAGAAAAACGGGGAAACACTGTTGCAGACATTAAATACTGTGTTTGTATTCGGTGGGGATAGGTGATCTGACATAACCTAGCTACCTGTCACCCGTTGCCATTTCCGGTTCCGTAAGTATACACCGTGTCTGTAAGTTCTCGATTCTCATTCGGAACCATTTTGTACAACGCTATATGACATCCACTACAAGGTGAGTCATCACTAGAAGTGAATCGGACACAACACTGCCAATTAGTGTGGCAGGAGAGGGCTCTACTGCATAAACTGTACCACCCTATAGGAGAAAACCATTCATACTGTAAATCTGGCTGCATGGTACAGCACGTATTAGACCGCAGTCTTTGTAGCAAAGTATGATCGATTAAATTATCTCTAGCATGGAAATTGTGCATTTTCAGAAGTAAGTACATTAGAAATCTTCTGCTTCGCACCATCTTATCTATCAATCTCTAGAGTTTGCACATGGTGGAGAAAATCACCCTGTATTTAGAAACGACGCATAGTTATTGGTAAAACCTTAATAATCAGTTTCTTACAAAAATATATTTTCAGGAGTTACGAGAAATTGTTTGATGGTAACAATTAGTAAAGTTTTTCACCATCCTTTTAACGGTTCAGGGAGAAAATTGAAAATCTAAATCAGGATGATGAATGAGCATATGATACTCTCGGTTACGTCGTGACATCACTATCATTATCTGTTCCACCTATCAGGGCTGTGGGCACTTTCCCATAGGTTGTTTTTTCCCATATATTTTTTGTCTTTGATTGGCATTCAAAAGTTTCTTTTGAGAGTCACTTGTAGTGCATTTGGAGGACTGCCCTAAACAAATTTCTGTTTTTATATAACATGAAGTATGATTACACCAAATTTATCGATGTAACTCTGCATTCGAAAATAACCACAGGCCGAATCTGGCTAGTAAAGCAAAGCAAACATTCAAATAACAGTTCAGCTTGTGGATATAAATATACAGCCTACGGTCGACCAAATGCTTTTAACCTTCATGGGAACTAATAGCTTTTAAGCTGCTTCATCTTTTAGCTGCTTCTGATGTACTATTCCTCTAGAATATTTACGCTGTCTTCCATTACTATCAAACGCAGTTGTTCAATTCATAATGTTTTGCTTTCTTATTCTTTCCCATTTTCTCATCGTATGATCTTCGGAAGCATTTTTCCCCTTTTCTTCTCCTCGTCACTCCTCTCATTTTTCCCTTCCGCAATTCATTAAAAGCTGTTTGCAACAGAGGTCACGACAAAACTATACTTAAAAAATCGTAGTTTCGCTATATAGCAGTATATTTATGATATTCAGGAAAAAATTGATTTTCATCTATATTGATGTAATTTAAATTATTTTCTTATTTATATTAGTGTTTGTACATTTATCAGTTCAGTTTGAAAAAAAAATTAAATCGAATTGTTCTAAAGTGACTCATTCAGAGAGAGGTCCTGTCAGTTTGAAGAACATTCTTCCGACAGAAAACAGGTATGTATACTGCAGTGTCTACTGGTATTGGTTGTCAGGCAACCTTATATGCCGTAACATACAGCATCATCTGCATATAATGTGACAAGAAAATCAGTCAGGCAAAACATGGATTAAAAAAGTGGTGAAAGGGTGACAAATATGTCTTAGTTATAAGAACACAATAGATACAGTCTTTTTTACACTGCAGTTATGTCCTCGAGTATAACATTTTGAGTTGTTCTAGCTGCCTTGAGATTAACCTGCACACCTAAATCATGATATTTAATATAAATATATTTGTTGGTAGGACCGTCTGGTCTGTCCCCTTGCATCTATGTACGCTAGGTTTACTTTCCACACATGCCCTGCACATATTTTAGCACGGATAGCAAAGATTTGTCCCGTGAAAGAAAACTGAATGATAATTAATAAATTATTTAACCAAGCAACGGATAACGCGGTTGTAGATCTGCATGAATAATCATGTGCATGTAAGAATTGGTGAAAATGGCGTCATTAACGTAGCAGGTTTTCTACCCCTTGTTAATAAAGGTAATCAGCTGCTTCTGTCATTAATTTGCTTAGTTGGAGCGGGAAAGGAAACATTCAAGTTAATTAGTATCTACAATGGTTTCATTTCATTTGATATGTTCTATTTTTTTAACGAAAAACAGAAGTTCACGTGGGTGTGCACAAAAAGAATATTTATAATAAAAGTGATCCCTTGAGCTGGATTCAGACAGATTTAGATTCATTTAACTATGCACAGAACTGGTCGGTGACGAGTTATTCTTGGGATTCAGAAGGAAACAATCGTTTGCTCGTTCACAGATAGGAAGTCATTCCCTGATGTCGTAACAGACGTCGTATCATCCTGACCCTTCTCCTTGTCAGTAATTTCCACACATTCCTTTCCTCTCCGATTCTCTGCAGAGCCTCCTCAATCCTTACCTTGTCAATCCATCTAATTTTCAACATTCGGCTGTAGCACCGCATCTCGAATGCTTCGATTCTCTTCTGTTTCCCCACAGACCATGTTTCAGTACCATACAATGATGTGCTCCAAACGTACATTCTCAGAAATTTCTTCCTCAAATTAAGGCCTATGTTTAATACTAGTAGACAAAGAATGTCTTTTTTGCCATTGCTTGGCTGCTTTTGATGTCCTCCCTACTCAATCTGTCATTGCTTATTTTATTGTTTTGGTAGCAGAATTCCTTCATCTATTTCGTGAGCATCAATCCTGATGTTAAGTTTCTCACTGTTCTCATTACTGCTACTTATTACGTTAGTCTTACTTCGATTTTCTCTCAGTCCATATTCTGTATTAATTGGATTGTTCATTCGATTCAGCATATAATGTAAGTCTTCTTCACTTTTACTCAGGATAGCAATTTCATCAGCGAATCTTATCGTTGACATCCTTTCACCTTGAAAATTAATTCCACTACTAAACCTTTCTTTTATTTCCGTAATTGCTTCTTCGATGTACTGATTGAACAGTAGAGGAGAAAGACTACATTCTTGTCTTACATCCTTTTTAATCCGAGCACTACGTTCTTGGTCGTCCACTCTTATTATTCCCCTCCCTGCTCTTATACATATTGTATATTACCCGTATCTTCCTACAGCTTGCCCCGATATTCTTCAAAATTTCGAGCATCTACCAATTTTCAACATTGTTGAACGCTTTTACCTGGCTGACAAATCCTATAATAGTGTTCTGATTTTTCTTTAGTCTTTCTTACGTTATCTACTTCATCGTCAGAATTGCCTCACTAGTGCTTTTAGTTTTTCTAAAGCCAAACTGATTGTGTTCTAGCACATCCTCAATTTTCTTTCCCATTCTTCTGTATATTATTCTTGTCTGCAACTTGAAGACATGATCTGTTAAGCTAATTGTGTGATAACTCTCACACACGTCAGATCTCACAGTCTTCGGAATTCTGTGAATACTATTGTTTCGAAAGTCAGATGATACGTCACCAGACTCATACATTCTACACAACAATGTGAATAGCCATTTTGATTTTACATCCTCCCATTATTTTAAAAATTCTGATGGAATTGTATCTATTCCTTCTGCCTTATTTGAACGTAAGTCCTCCAAAGCTCTCTTTAATTATGATTCTAATACTGCATCCCTTATGTCTTCTAAGTCGACTTCTGTTTCATCTTCTATGACATCAAACAAATCTTCCCCTTCATAGATGCCTTCATTGTAATCTTTCCACGTTTTCACTCTCTCCTCTGTATTTAGCAGTGGAATTCCCGTTGCACGTATAATGCTACCACACTTGCTTTTAATTCCAACGACGGCTGTTTTCACTTTACTGTACGTTGCACCTGTCTTTTCGACACTCATCACATTTTTTATGCAGCCATTCCTTCTTTATTTAATTCGTCAGCGACTTGTATTCCTGAGTTTCCAGGAACATTTTTGTACTTCCTTCTTTCATTGATCAGCTGAAGTATTTCATCTGTTACCCATGGTTTGGTTACAGTTACCGTATTTGTTCCTATGTTTTTCTTTCCAACTTCTAAGCTGACCCTTTTCAGAGATGTCCATTTCTCTTCAACTGTACTGACTACTCAGCTTTTACTTATTGCTGTATCTTTAGCCTTAGAGAACGTCAATCGTATCTCATCAGTCCTTACTACTTTCGTATCCCACTTCTTTTCGTATTGACTCTTCCTGACTAATGTGTATTCCCTGATGATGTCATTGTTCAGAAGCAAGAGAAGGGATAGGTGACTGATACTTTGATGTTTGACTGGCTTCGAAACGTGTGGGAACTCCGTCCTGGTGGGCTTTCCAAGCAACCATCAACGATTTCTCTTGAGCATTTCCTGGTCATCTGACGACGTGAAAAAGAAGATCCACAGCCTCCCCAATGTTCTTGTTATTATTCCTGGAGGAATGGATTCTGTATTACAACCCGTGGACGTTAGTATTAACAAACCTTTCAAAGGCGACGTTCAGGAACAATGCGAAAAAGGGTTTTGCCAACCACATCGTGAACTGACTCTAACAGAAAAAAATTAAACACGCTGCACTCTACATAACGGCGCACTGGGCTGTGGCTGCCTGGAAACGCATCGAAGCATCAATGACAGTACGATCATTCAAGAAATACTGTATTTCAAATACTCTGGATGACAGTGAGAGGTGATGTGCTCCGGAATGACTCCGAGGATGGAGGGGAAAGAGAAAATGAATCTATTTCAGACGTAGATTCTCCGAGGAGTCCAGTAATGATGCCATTAGAGAATAATGATGAATAACGCCTGTAATGTACAGTATGTTTCTTTGTACGTCATACAGGTAATCAAGTTAGGCGTTCTTCTTTAATAACGGAAATGTCACTTATTACCGTAATGAGTAATTTGAAATTAAATTATTGTTTGTATTTATAGCTCACAAATACATTCCTTGTTGTATGAAATAAAGTTAGCATTGTAAAATGAATTTCAACAACACAAAAATATCCTACCATCGATGTGCCGAAATTTTCTTTTTTATTAATTTATTTTACAAAATTGGGGTGCTTATTACATTCTATGGCGCATTAAACTCGCGTAAATACGGTATTTGTTATTTTGGGTAGCCATAAACTCTGTAGCAGTTTTTAACTATTTGAATTGCGCTATCAGTAAACTTTGTACCGCAAGAAGTTAACTTCCGAGGTAGTGGATGTGACAATGTTGGTGCCTGTGTAGGTCTCGGGGTCCTGTATTACATTCCAAAGTTCATATTTTATTAAAATATCATTAAAGGGGTGTCATTTTTCTGTATTCTTTTGACATATGTCCTCTCAGTTTCCTAAGATTACACATTTTGTGTAGATTTCAGTCAACTATCAATGGAACATTGTTGGTACTTATTGCCGATATTTTATATTTAACTATCGGAGTAACCCGGCGTTGCCTAAGTGCTGTGTGTCCACGTCCGTACCACATGGCATCTGGCCTTCTGCTTAACGTTTATGACGTCATAGCTCTTTAACTATGTGTCACACAATTATATAATTTTGTAGATACATTCAGCGTCATATGTGGATACTGTTTGCAAAATGTGTCGCCAATGTGTTGCTACTACTGGACTTAGTACCAACGAAGTAATAATTCACGATGCGACATTTTTTCACACATCTCACTACTGATGACGTGATACTTCCTGAAATACGTGTCGAACAGTTATATACCACTGTTGGCACATTCAGCGGCGTATGTAGATAATGTCTGCGAAATTTATTGCAAATACAGTTAGTAGCAAAGAAATAATACATTTACATGTCGAACATGATGTAGCAGTTTTTCATGCATCTCGTTTTTTATGACGCCATAACTCATGAATTGTGTGTCATAAAATGACATAATTTTGCAGTTACATTCAGTGGTATATGTGCATACTGTTCTGCAAACTGTGTCACTAATACAGTTAGTACTACATTCAGTGCACGAACAGTGGAAAAGTAGTAAGTGATAAACGTTTTCCCTTTTATCAAATGCAGGGGTTTGCAAGAAAATTTTTTGTCGAGGTTTGAAATTATGTGTAACGTTTGTTGTAAGTCAGTAAATACTTTCATTGTCAAATAATGGATGAATAAAGTGCGGGAGTTCAAGCGTTGCGGGCAACACGCCTTTCTCAGCCCCACTAATTCGATAGGAGATTCTTAGCCCTCCCCCCCCCCCCACACACACACACACTCACACACACACACACACACACACATATATATATATATATATATATATATATATATATATATATATATATATGTGTGTGTGTGTGTGTGTGTGTGTGTGTGTGTGTGTGTGTGTGTGGTGGTCACAACGAATGGAGGTAAATTTATTCTTATTTTAAAGCGCTGCTCACGGTGTCACAGACTTAGATACTTTTATTGTCACAATGTTGTTACTTAGTTATGTATTATTTACATTGTGACACTGTTTCCTCTCAGTTACGGTAATATGTTTTCCATCACCAAACCAGAGATTGCAGCTTTATTTTCATGGAACATTAGCTTATGAGAGAAAAAAATGGTTCAAATGGCTCTGAGCACCATGGGACTTAACATCTATGGTCATCAGACCCCTAGAACTTAGAACTACTTAAACCTAACTAACCTAAGGAGAGCAAACAACACCCAGCCATCACGAGGCAGAGAAAATCCCTGACCCCGCCGGGAATCGAACCCGGGAACCTGGGCATGGGAAGCGAGAACGCTACCGCACGACCACGAGATGCGAGCAATCTGTGAGAGAGATTTGGAATAACTGTAATAACTATTTACTTTCTTTTCAGCAGGACCTGCAGTATCATACGCCAGAATATTATATTTTATAAGTAATGGTTTCAAACAAGCTGCAGATAGTTTAATTAGCAGTGCTTCTTCCTTACTACAATCATGGTTCTGCTGCTGCGCCATTTTCAAGTAAACCTTTAGATGTTCCAGTTGGTCTATTCACTTTCGTTTGTAAAAGTTATACATAAAGTACAATTTAGATATATAATTACCTCTAGGAGGAGTTGAAGACCAATTGCATCAGTGAGTAAACTGTCGACTGTTGTTTTGTTGCTGGACTGTTATAAGTCACGAAATTTCTGTATATTTAAATTTTTTTATGCGTGAAAAGCTTTTAACTGCTGAATTCTTACTGATGCTTTACGTATAGTTTTAATATAAATGAAACACAACTAACATCAGTGATGAGCAAAGATTATGTAAACATAAAGCACCAACGAAAATAAACGTTCACTCTGTCTGTTAAAAGAATTTCAAGGTAAAAAATTGTATACAAATAGAAATGACGTGTCTTATAACAGTCTAGCAACGAGTAGACAGTTTACTCACTGATGCAATGTGGACGTCTATTCCAACTAGATGGAAGTATGCACGTCAAATGACCTTTTTTGTGAGTGTTTCTGAACGTCAGTAGACTCTCTAACTGTTAACATCAACAAGTTTACTTAAGAAAGGCGGTCTAGGCGAAACAAGCTTGTAGCAAGAAGAAAGCACTACTAATTAGCCTAATTGCAGCTTGTCTGGATTGATTCAGAATAAAACTATTTACTCATTGTTTGCTACAATACTAAAAATAATGATTGCAAATAATAGCTATGTGTTTGATGGGTAACTATTTACATACTATCCTAAACACGATCACGCTCGATGAAGTATGTTAACCTGAACAGCAATGTAATGGAAGCCGTACTATAGACTTCTAAAAAGAGGCTATCAAGTTATAAACTTGTTTACTTTTCAACCAAGACTTTTAAATTGAATTTTACGAAGTCGGAAGCCATTCCGAATCCCAACCTCGCGAAGAACGCAGGGCTTTTCCTTAGAAAAAACTTTGGCGGAGTTTTATGAGTTGATGGCTTGTTTCTGGTGTTACATGGCGATGTCTTGTGCAAAGAGTTTACTTTTAATTCATGGAATGCCTGAAAATTTTTTTGGACGAGAACAGAGGAACTCGTGTACGTTGATTACTTAAGACGTATCAAAGGAAGCAGATTCTGTAACCAGTGGAAATCTTAACTTATTTTTTTAAAATTCTTGGTGAAACTAAAAAAAAGTATTACTAATAGCTTTCTGGATAAAATGACAGCTGAACACTTCGACCGAGGTTTTGTACTTTTTGCTTTCAAAAAGAGAATAAACAACACTTCATAAAGTACAATTGTATAATGATATTAGGCGTATGGAAGTTCACAAGTTAATTGTAAGTTAACCTTAGGACCATTTACATTCAGACCGACCGACTGGTCGACCATAAGTCGAATGCGAGTAAATTTGAAAATGAGCTACGTGTTACATAACAAAAATAAATAAACTTAATTATTAACTAAACTTAAATGTACACATTATAAAACAAAATAGCCAAACAAATTATTATTTTGCGCTGGGTAGCTATAGCGTTCAAAATGAAAAGGGCGAAACGTTCTATTTGTGAACATATAAACTTACTACGCCGACTGGAGGTGAGCGGAAGACAGTAATCTGCCTTGGTATAAGTAAAACTGTATAAGAACGGCTGATTGAGTTACTTCTTCAAGTAACGTATCATTATTAACTAGAGACATCCTTATTTTCATTTATGGGCTGTGTACGTTACTTTCACGATCATGCTACTTTAAACTGTGATTTTATCTGCTGGATAAACAAGAACTGACAGAAAATGATAATAAAGTCAATAACTGAATTGCGAGTAACAGCATGCCATATATACATGAATTCGCAGGAAGGGGTGAGTTTTCTTTAGGGAAATGTATCCAAACACAACCCAAATGCATTTTAAGTAGATTTGAAATAGACTTTCTATAGACATTAGTCACTACAGTGTGTTGGAGCGCAATAGTATTCCCAACACTACTATAATTACAAATATTCAGCTTCATAGCCATTAGTAACGTGGTCAGTCATAAGAAGGAACAAGGAATTCTGTACAAAAATGAAGAGGGTCTGAAGTGTTATTATTGTCGTATAAACGGAGTAGCATATTTCAGTGTAGCGGACGAAGTCTGTTGTGTTTTGTGCGCTGTTGTAAACACGTAGTGAACAAATCTCCGTAACTTGTACTTCCTTACGCAACAGTTCGGACTGGAAAGACTAAATGATAAGTGGAATATAAACAGCCACTCTTGTCTACGTGAAAATAATACAATGAAGAGCTGCCCTCTGTTGAAAGTGGCGTTAACAATACCCTTCTACAGCATTATGCAGGGATCAACTCTCACTGAAAGAGCGTAGTGCATAATGCATGCATTGTATGCACTCTAATCACTAAGTCCAGACTGCGGCACGTTGTCGCGATGCGAATGGATTACTTATCTTGGAGGAGCTGCAAATGGACCACCGACTATGCCGGCGACAGCGATAGCACGACAACAGTTTACATGGGGAAGTCGAGATTAACTTGATCAACGTTCACGGTTTACCTATACTTTATGTCTGCTGTCGAAAACTATTTGGGCTAATAGGATGAAATCCCATTGCATACCATGGGCGAGAAATCGAAGACACACACAATAACTTACGACCCTGGAAACTGTACGTCAGGTTTTGAATTAAGTGACCAAATTTAAATTGCAGAGATCTTGCAGTGCTTTATTGTCAAGGTCCTAATAGGATATCTTGGGACTGGTCATTGAGGTATCTGCGGCGTATCTGTACTATGTGCACCAGTGCACGTGTTGCATGATGTTGTTTGTGTTTTATTTGAGTAATTATGACACACAGCACAGTCCTCTCTCGAATACCGTCTCCATACGACTGATAACCTCTGTTGCTTGTGATAGATGCCGTAAATTATGGCAAATAGAAAACAGGTTTGGAGATCAGGAATTACGAAAACCTCTTCATCCGCTCACGCTTAAATTGAGACAGTGAAAAGTATCCGCTACTCACAGCAGTTCGAACCAGCTACCGCTTGTAGAGGCACTAGCGGACGTTAGTTCGGCCTATATTTTACAGGCAGGTAAAGATTTCGAAAAGAAAGGAAGAAGTGTAACTAGGGATAATAACAGGCGCATTTCATTTCTAAAAGGCAATCTAGAGGACTATACTGTTTTGTTTATAAGAAAGGAAGATTAATTTGAATATATTCACTCGATGCCATTCCAGACCCAAAATAGAAAAACAATGTACACTATAAAGCTCGGAAAAACACGAAACTCTCCGGACATAACCTATAGTATTTAAGACCCAAAGAATTAGATTCCTGTACTTTTTGTTGCCAATTTGAAACGTAACAACGTAATACATGAATATACAAATCAGAATAGTTGGTCTTTACTTGAGTGTGTAAGGTACTATTTCTGAACATTGTCTTTTACCACTTAAGTAGGGGAAATATACGGTCTCTTAATTTGGCACCTATTCTTGTCCTACGAACGACCGTCAGCCTATTGGACTCACATTCGGGAGGACGTCGGTTCAAATCTGCGTCTTGGTATCCCGAGTTAGGTTTAGAGTGAGTTCATAAATAGCTCCAGCCAAATGGCGGATTGCTTCCTTCCAAAGCGAAGAGTCGACTTGCTTCCCTTCCCGATCCTTCCGTGGTGCGAACTTGCAATCCGTCTCTAATGACCCCGATGTCGGTGGGACGTTTAAACTTCGAGTACTGTGTCCAACTGCGGTTCGTGACACACACACACACACACACACACACACACACACACACACACACACACACACACAACAGGCGCGCGGACGTGCACACATACATGCGGCACCGACACGTGTCAGCCAACAAGCGGTCATCGTAATAGTACCAAACTATATTAACGCGGTGTTTCTGCAGTATATATTAGGGTCAGTTTCACATATACTCTAATAGGGAAGAAATTACAGGTAACCCGAAAGATCGTTACTGAGCTTGGAACATTATACAGCCATCGATATAGTATCCTTATTGGCATCTGCAGTTACACAGCCAACGTTCAACTACAGTTAAATGAAGTACTAACTTGTTATGAAATGGCCTGTATTACTATTGAGTTGTGCTGTACGCTGTGTGGAAAGAGTATGAATGTTTGTCATTGGTTAGGCGGTGGTCGGAGCATATTTGTGAAAGGTAAATAGAAATTCTGATCTTAAACACATTTGGAGAAATTTAGTAAAACGGCCCTGAGCACTATGGGACTAACTTCTGAGGTCATCAGTCCCCTAGAACTACTTATACGTTACTAACCTATGGACATCACACACATCCATGCCCGAAGCAGGACTCGAACCTGCGACCGTAGCGGTCGTACGGTTCCAGAGTGCAGCGCCTAGAACCGCTCGGCCACACCGACAGGCAAGTATTAAAAACATTGTGCAAAATACACCCTTCTACATCCGGATGCCCTTTTGAAGATAAATTAAAATTTATCCAAAGTATCTAACTTCGTTCATATGAAGATTTAGTTTATAGAATGTGGAGGAATTTTTCTAAAAGCTCCATGTACTGTGGAAATAACGTAACGAATAGTACAGCAGTACTTTAACGAACAAAAAGACAACGGACTGCATGCGACAGAGCCCCTGAAGAATACCTTTAAGAAAGAGGAATAGAATTCGAACCATTATAGTGTGTAAATCTGTAATGAAATTGCAGCTAGCACTCTGATCCCCAATGTTCGTTGCACTTGCATGTGACTGCAAAATATGTTACCGCACAGAACAATGGAGTGCCAGCTTGGAGCAATCCCCTTAAGACAGCGGAGAGGCTGAAGCACGGCCTAGCGCTGCCGCCGACAGCGCTCGGAGCGTAGGATTCACGACCGGGGAGGACGTGCCCGCCGACGTGTGTGACGTAGGCACATCTCTCGGGAGGGCTCCCTCCGCTGCTTTATGTGTCGCCAGCAGAAAGGCGCCCGCAAGCCTCCTTCCGCAATAAGAGAGAGAGACATGGAGGGAGGGAGGGAGGGAGGGAGAGAGAGTGAGGCATGGAGTGGCACCGGGACGGAAAGACAGACACAGGCGCTCTGGCTATTGTTGTGGGCGAGTATTGTGCCGCAGCTCTAATTAAGTCCCGGGCCGTAAGTCTGACCTCTAGTTGAGCACACCCGCCGCCGCACACCTCGCCTGGAAGGGAAACGTACACTGCAGTCCACTCTCGCAAATCGCAGTGAGATCCACACCCCATTTCCTCGTGTGCGAGCCTAAGCTCACTGCGAGGCGTGAGGTGGTGGCTAACTGCTCTTCACCTTACGGGCCGAGGCCCTCTTTAATTTTATTAGTACTTGGAGAATTTGATGGTCAGTTTCCCTGATACCTGTTCCTATAGCAATAAGAAGCAACTTCAGTGAAAACTCGAAAAAAAATCGCCTTTGAAGATTAGAAGATTCTTGAATGTTCTTACGTATAAAAATTCTTTTGTTATGTTCATGTACTCGCCAGTAGACGAATGCACAGCGTAATCCATTCACACTGTAAAAATGGAGGAACATATATATGTACTCGTGTATATGTATGTATGTACGAATGTTCTACATCTCCTCTTGAACCATTGTAGTAATTTTCGCCAAACGCAGTGTACTTATCACTTACGGTGTGGAAATGATTGCCGTGGGGGTTAGAACCACGTACATATCAGAGGGGTGGGGGTTAAAAGGCAGTGCACCCCACAAAGTAAATATTCACACTTTAGACACTCACTATATGGGAATGAGAGCACTTTTGTAATAATTTGCATAATTTTAAGCCTTTATGAATTTTTTCTCGCTGACGACCCAAACAAAACGATTGAAAGAAAAAAAATTGTCTTTATTTATGTAGTAAATCCGCTGCATGAATCATGAATTCTTGATGTATTACTTTATTACTTAATGTATAAGCGACAAGTTTTGTGGACAGTATTCACGTACACCACTCAATGTGACACAAATATTATGTCGTTGTACGTCATAACGTTCAGGATATATGACGTCACAAACAGTGAACTGCGTGAAAAACTTCTGCATCATGCAACAAGCTTAAATTTGTTACTTCATGGCCACAAACTCTAAACGCAGCACTTTTCGCAGACAGTATCCACACCTTTCGCTGAATGTACCCATAAAAATATATCATCGTACGAGTATGATACAAAGTTCAGGACGTGTGATGTAAAATACAGAGATCTGTCAAAAACGGCCGCATCGTGAACGATATTTTAGTTTGTTACTTATTGCTATTAACTCTATTCGCAACACATTTTTCAGACAGCACCCACATGTACCACTGGATGTATCTGTGAAATTGTATCACTGTACTGTTCGTAGTTCATATACGATGTGATAAACATTAAGCTGGTTGAAAGTGAAACTGCAGTGCGAAATTCGCTAGAGATACATGTCAAATATGTGTACAAATACGCGAGAAATAAGATAAAAATATGTGCGTACACGGAGAACACCATGGGTAAAAAGCTCATCCTAAACCCTTACAGTAATCTGAACAAAATTTGGCATGAGGAAATGGGCAGAGAGGGGGTGAAGGAGGAGATTGACGAAATAAATACATACCTGACACTCATAATAGCTAGTTCGACTTTCGCTGGCATCAAATTATTTTTACTTTTACTTTAATTCCATATTATTTAGGTGTTACAAACAAATATTGAAAACAAATTATTAATAAGTTTAATATCTTTTCCTTTTTAAGTAGTATTTACAAACAATTTAAATATAATATTATGAAATAAATTAAAAAATAGCTCAGAAAATGAAAAGCCACGTGGATTGGTCGAGTGGTTTGAGGCGCCATGTCACGGATTGGGCGAACCCTCCCGGCAGAGGTTCCAGTCCTCCCTCGGTCATGAGTGTGTGTGTTGTTCTTAGCATAAGTTAGGTTAAATACTGTTTAAGTCTATGGAGCGATTGCCTCAGCAGTTTGTTCCCTTAGGAATACACACATCTGAACATTTTTGAAAAGCATCAGAAAAAAGGTAAATAATTTTTTAATTATTGAAATGTAGTATCGAACAAGTGTGATTGTTCCTCTTGGCTGTTACGTATGTTTCGTTTTTCAAAAATTTGCACCTTAAAGTGTCTGCGCCACGCTCCTCATCAGAATGTGTCATACACACACAACAAATGAGGAGTAGTATTTCCACCAGAAATACAATAACAGATTGTACAGAACAAAATGCAGACGTAACACCTCTAAAAACTTGATACGCTGTATCTTGTCAGTTCATCTGTACTCTTGCAGCATGACTAATGCTGCTTTGTCAGACAGCCTAAATTAAACAACGATCTGTGGCCCTTAGTTGGCGTTAAATGCAATAGAATCTGTCAATTAACATCCAATTTAACATCTACAAATTAAGCGTGCAGTCGTTTGAAAAAATAATGAACTGCTACTGCCATGCTGAAATTCAAAGTAATTTGTACAATTTGAACACATGGTCGTTTCATAAGAAATCGCTGACACTCATTTCATGAAAAACAATCTATAAAAATAAAATGGACAATTACGTTTTTAAAAATAATTTAACTGATAGCTTTAAAATTATGTGAGGCCGACCTTAATGTAGACGTATTACCCTCCTTTCCTTTGCGACTGGTGAGGACATAAAACATAGTGACTTTAATCCTAAAATATTTAATGAAATCACTCTATGTTCAATTTATAGACGTTACGTTGGGTTGAACGGAGCAATTCCACTTCACTCTTTTTATCATATTTTTGGAATGATACTATTCTCAGTTTGTATATGTTAACTTCAATTTCAGCGTAACAAGTTCAATACATTTAACGCCATCGAATGGCCGCAGATTTTTTTGAAAGTTATGCTCCCTCTCTAAACAGCATTAGTCGTTGCACAAATGTAGAAGTAAACTGACGAGACACAGTGTATTGAGTTCTTGAATGTGGTAGCGATATGTCTTCCTGTGGTATAAATGTAAATTCTCATTTTTTCTGTTTATCGGACACTTTGTGATTACGGCTGTGGCAGAAATGATTAACTTTAAGGTGTATAGTTTAAAATAAGTAAAATATAAATATCGATCAAGACAGAGAATTATTTTGCCTAGTGGTGATGATTGTGTACTCGTTCAGTAGTTGCATGTTTTACAGACGTCTCGACTTAAAGAGATATTTCTCATGGCTCTGTCAAATTTTAATTCATTTCTGGAAGTGCGAATAATTAAGAGCAAAAAAATATGATTCAGTATTAGTTAACTATCACGTCTGTGTGATAAAGCGCTTGAGACTGTCAGAAACGGAAGAAAAATCGAAGCTGAAAAGCAGATACTATAAACAGGGTTCGCTTCAACATTTGTTTTATACATATATCAATGTAGCACGTGATCATACACGTTTTCCTAGCCATACATGGCAGTGCAATGTCACGCCATTTTCTTCAGAATTTGATACAATGGGAGGACTTGATACTGCTATAAAGCTACTACTACAGATATGTGTGCTGACCCAGTGCGTTTATTTATGATTTGAATGTCAGATTCATCGATCCCTAAAAAGCAATTACCAGTAAATTGGGTGCACTGTGTATGTTCATTATATTTCCAGGGAACATCTGCCAGCTTCCGTAATCAAAGGTCAAGTAACGGGCATTCATATTGCAGTGCGTTATCTTCTCGAAAAGTCGTCAAATATGAGGGACAATGGCTGTGTAAAAGCTTCATTATGGATATTTTGTCGACATATAGAAAATTACCTGTACAATCAACGCTCCATTTTCTTTCTCATGGCTCCTGTTTCACACTCGCAGCTGACGATGTGTTTCGTTCATTTTCACTTTCAAAAACAAATCTAGATTATTTTCTTAACAAGAAGTCGGAACTGCGATTTTCAGCGAGTACAAAACAGGTGTAGTATGGTAGGGAAATACTAACAACTACATTAGATAGTTCTGGTTAGTAGGGAATATAAAGCTGTAGAACAGGTATAACTGTATGTGTGAGCAGTAGGATTCCAATCTCTGTTCGGCTATCAAGATTTAGGTTTTCCGTGATTTCCCTGAAACATTTAAAAGTATCGGGATGATTCAGTTGAAAAGGGCAGGGCTGAGTTCTTTCCCCATTCTTCCCCGATCAGAGCTGATGCTCTGTTTCTAATGATCTTCTTGTATGACTATGACTTAAACAGAGCTACCAACAGAAAACTTAAAGAAACGTTTGAAGAGAATCTTTAGCACCAACATCAAGAGCTAAAATGGCAATCAATCAAGAGAAGTCATCTAGGGTATGAACAGCCGCTTCAGCTGTATCTAGCCTTTATTACAAGATCACTACCGGTTTCGTAGCACTAAAATCCCATATCTTCATGTGAACATCTGTATAACAATAAATTCAGAAGTAATAAGAGCCCTGAGATGTTCACTGGCATGGATCATTATTTTAATATTTTTACATTAAAAAAACTATTAAAAGCTTTTACATGTGAATATCAAAATTTTAGTACACACGTAGCTAAGAAATTAGAGCGGAAAAGCTCGGAACCTTTTTACCCAACATTCGTTGTCCGTCAGAACAATACATCGCTAAAAGGCGTTATATCACAGAATAAGACAGCCGGATTCGAGTGCAGTGAACGAGTTCCACTTTACACTGTCCCCCGTTGTCCTTCCTTGGCCTTTCCATTTTCTTCCGTCCTTATCTCCCCACCTGCAATGCACCCATCTCGTTGTCTCAGGTTTACCACGTCATCCTTTGAAGTAATTTTTAAAATTTTTACAAATTTTCTTAAGTTTTGTACTCTTAATGAGCACCAAAATTTAAAACTCTCTTGAATTCTTTTAACGGTCAAAGTGAAGATTACTTAAAACATTTGTGCGAAAGAATAATTTTTTGAATCTTAGTATACTTACGGTTTTTTAAAGTTATAAGATCTATTTTGTGGATCTGTTTCGTTGCCGTAATACACTTATCTCCAAAATTAAAGCAACAAACTTATATTTCCACTTTCTGTCTCTAATTCACGATATGATCATACAAACTGTCAACACATGTCCGTACGATCGTGTTCTGCACTGAAGATGGCATTCCGATCAGCGGACTACCACGTCGACGATGATGACAGCGCACCTAACAAACGGGGTGATGTTGGCGGGGTAGCCCCACATTCTCAATCGCTGTGTACACAGTTACACACAGTGCAGAATGGCACAATGAAGACGCCTACCAGACACTGCAACGCAGGGCCCTAGGGGGCACGGAAGCAGGACAGTCGCTAAGTGTTGCGACCCGATGGGTTAAAGTGAATAGTTCTGTTATTTCTCAGACGTCGTAACAATTTATAGAGATCGAGACTGTATCCCAAGGACCAAGACAGAGCCGACCACGTTTGAAATCGCAAAGAGGAGACCGTAAGGTTGTAAGTGCAGGACAGTATCGGCTTGTTACTGCACGACAGCTGGCACACAACCTTGTAGCATCCGCTGAACGTGTTGCACAGGAACAAACTGTATACAGAAGGCTTCGACAGAGTGGTCATTATTGTTGGAGACTTGCTGTATGTGCATTTCTGACGCGCCTTCACAGAAGAAGGCGTCTAGAGCAGTGTCGTCAACATGCCACTTGGACGGTCGAACACTGAGCCAATGTTCTTTCACAGGTGAGTCCTAATTTCGTAAGGAGGGCAATTCTTGAGAGATCCACATGTAGAGGGAACGTGGAACACTGTTTTGGGACCCAGATGATGTGGGAAGAGAGCAATATCGAGCAGGATCCCTAATCGTGTGGGCAGGGCTTATGTTGACAACTCGCTCTTCATTAAATTGTTCGAGTGAATCGGCAAGGTTTAATTGCTATCAAGTATTGAGAGGGGATCTTGGGATCTCATGTACCTTTCTTGTAAGGTGCTACGGGCGCAGATTTCGTATCGATGGACGATAACGCCCGACTTCATAGAGCACAGATGGTTGATGTTGTCAATGGACTCGAAGACATTGCATGCATGGCGCGGCCTTTCCACTCTAGCGATTTTAATCCCATCGAGCATGTCTAGGGAGAAGGGTTGTATCAGTCAGCATCCACCAACCACTCTCCAGGACTTGTAAGCAGCTTTTGCCCCAATACGATACTGACGACATCATTCACAGCATGCCCTGCCGTTGTCAGCCTTTTCGGTTGCCAGAGGTGGTCACAACACCCTGAGCACATTTATCAGTGTTCCGAATGTGTGCGAAAAGGTTAGGTTGAGAGAAATCGAAGAACATTTTCGTCTATCGTTACGTATGTTGCACTCATTTACATTCTGTATTCTTCACAGTATTTCTACTCTACTCTCATATGTTTATACTGTATTTTGGACACCAGTGTATATGCACATGATATTCCTCTGTTATGATTTAGCATAATTTACGGGCGATATTAACGAAAAAATTGTCAGCTGTCATATTGCTATTCTACACATTCTTCAAAAATTTCTTTTTTATCCCAATATAACTTGTTCTCATTCATCTTTAGTGTATCCCGGAAAAAACCAACAATGATTCTGTCAAGCCAGCGTATCATCAGCGCATGCGCGAGCCGTCCACAGCAAAGCGGTTTACTGTCTTGCGCGACCCCTGTTCGCAGTTCCGTACACATCGGAGATGCGGTTAAGTGCGATTATCTGGTTCCACTTTACCGCCAAAACCCATTTACTTGACTATATTGTCCAGCTACTACACCCCTCGAATTTGTGTCAACCATTTTCTGATTTTTCGATCTGGCACAAAATTAGGTCTCATTGTTTTCATTTATTTTCTACTTACCAACTGATCACTATGCTACGATTTGTTTACAATCCATCCATTATACTGGAATCCGACTGTTTTCTTGCATGACATACCGCCTTTTAGCGGTGTTTTGTTCTGACAGACATTGAATGCTGAGTAAAAAGGTTCCGATCTTTTCTGCTCTAATGTTTTAGTCGTGGGAGTACTAACATTTTAATATTCTCATTTATAGGTTTTTAATATTCTTCAAAATTTCTCATAACTTAAAATAATTTAGCATACCTGTGTACATCTCGGGGTTTTTGTTCCTTTTGGATTTATTATTATTCAAATTTTCACCTGAAGATAAGGCATTTAGTGCCGCGAAACAGACAGTGATCCAATAATAAAGAACTAAATCAGTTGAAGCTTTTATTAATACCAAAGATGACTATTAATAGCCATGGTTGCGCTACCTAAAAGGTTGTCTGCAATCAAGAGAAGAACGAAAAGTGGACGGCTACGCAAAGTTTAAGACATTAGTCACGAAGAATCAATACGCAAAGAAGTGAGATACAGAAATACTAAGGAATGACAAGATACAATAGTAGTTCTCTGAGGCTATAGATACAGCAAGAAGGAATAGTCCAGTAGGCGGTACACTTGAAGAGGAATGGGTAACTCTTAAAAGGGCAATCACAGCAGCTGGAAAGAAAAACATAGGTACAAAGAAGGTAACTCCAAAGAAACCATAGGTAACCGAAGAAGAAATACTTCAGCTGATCGATGAAAGAAGGAAGTACAAAAATGTTGAGGAAAATACAGGAATACATAAACACAAGTCGTTGAGGAATAAAATAAATAGGAAGTGCAGGGAAGCTAAGACGAAATGGCTGCATGAAAACTGTGAAGAAGTGAAAAAGAACTGATTGTTGGGTAGACTGACTGAGCATATAGGAAGCCAAAAGAACCATCGGCACAATTAAAAGCAATGGTGGTAACATTAACAGTGCAACGGGAGTTCCACTGTCAAATTCAGAGGAGAGAGCGGATAGGTGGAAAGAATACATTGAAAGCATCTATGAAGGCGAAGATTTGTCTGGTGTGATGGAAGAAGAAATCGGAGACAATTTAGAAAAGGTAGGGTATCGAGTATTAAAATTAAAGTTAAAAAGAGCTTTGGAGGGATTTAGATGAAATAATGCAGAAGGGATAGATAATATTTCAGCAGTGTTTCTAATATGATTGGGGTAAGAGTCAATAAACAAACTTTCAGGTTGGTGTGCAGAATGTTTGACTGTGTCGACATACCATCGGACTTTTGGAAAAATATCATCCATACAGTTCCCACGACTGCAAGGGATGACAAGTGCTAGAATTACCGCACAATCAGCTTAACAGCTCAGGTATCGAAGCTTCTGACAAGAATAATTTACAGAGGAATGGAAAAGAATATTGAGGCCGTGTTAGACGACGATCAGTTTGGCTTTAGGAAAGGTAAATGCATCAGAGAGGCAATTCTGACGTTGCTATTGATAATGGAAGGAAGACCGAAGAAAAATTAAGACATGTTCGACAATGTAAAATGATAAAAGATTTTTGAAATTCTGAGAAAAATAGGGATGAGGTATAGGGAGCAAGAGGGAATAATAAGAGTGGAGGGATGCTCGGATTAGAAAGGGTGAAAGACAGGGATGTACAATTCAATCCATATATCGAAGAAGCAATTGCGGAAATAAAAGAAAGGTTCAGGAGTGGAATTATTGCGATTCGCTGATGACATTGCTATCCTGAGTGAAAGTGAAGATGAATTACATTATCTGCTGAATGTAACGGAATGAATAATGAATATGGATTGAGAGTAAATCGAGGAAAGTAATGAACAGTAGCAGAAATAAAAACAGCGAGAAACCTAACATCATGATTGATGATCACGAAGGAGATGAAGTTAAGATATTCTGCTACCTGAGCTGTAAAATAACCAATGACACTCTAATCAAGGAGGACAACGAAAGGAGATTAGCAATGGCAAAAAGTGGCTGGCCAAGAGAAGTGAAGTAGTATCTAACATAGGCGCTATTTTGAGGAAGGAATTTCTGAGAACATCAGGGACTGACTTCCATGGTACTAGGAGGAGCTGTAGAGGACAAAAACCGAGGAGGGAGACAGATACACCCAGTAGATAGGTGAGGATGTAGGCTGCAAATGCTACTATAAGATGAAGAGGTTGGCACAGGAGACAAATTTGTGGCGGGACACATCAAACTGGTCAGAAGCCTAATGACTGAAAAGAAGAATACAAAGGAAACGAACTTGAAACCAATGTAATATTAGTTTTGCCAACAGTTAAAGTGACATCCCCACCAGTTTCAAGTGCAAAAACTACCAGAAACTCTCTAACAAAAATGTTCCTACTCTCGCAATCGCTGTAATTTCCACTAACAGTTTTTCAATTATTATGAAAGAAAACAATAAGTATATCGGTAATTAGTTTCTTTTATTATTAAGTACCGTAATAAAATATTCACAGTCATTATATAAACACACACAATAAATAAATCAGGAAGTCCAGATTAGGGACGTTTATTGGAATTTCATATTCGTTGCAGCATTTTCCTACCAACCTCAAACCACAGCGTATTCTTAGCATAGAAGTTAAAAGACTTAACTTCATTCTATTCCTCTCCTTGCTGTTTATTACATTCATAATGAAAATAGTCTCTCAACATCGGCATTGGAATGAGGCAGTTTTAGGAGGATGATCGCAAAAGTCACTAAGTCCTTAAATCTGCATTCTCCTTGAGCGTCTTTGAACTGCAATACTTCACTATCGTTCCAGTTCAACAAATGAATTTGTCGCCACTGATCATTCACTCTTGCTATAAATTCTACACTTTCATTGAACTGAGCCACTATATCAATTAGATTTTCTTTGTTGTGATTAAGTGCTTTTTCAACATTTATTCCGGAATTTCTTTTTATCAACATAAAATTTTCTGGTAACCAGTTTTTTATTTCTTCAATCAGGCTTACTATAAGTGTTGTGCACTAAACTACGCAACATTTCTTCATTTTCCCACGGTGATCCTTTTTCTCTCATTTCAAGCAACTGCTTTTCAGAGCGGAATCCCAGATAACATCTTCGATCGAAGAAATCACGAATATTTTGAGTAAAAATGTTAACTTTATTTGCAGGTTACGTAACTTTTCTCACAATCGTATCTATCAGGTTGGTGAACTCAGATAGCTTGGTGTACCTCTATCTTTCGAGTCGAACATTTGACTGACTATGTTTATTTCAATTAATAATGGATACAAAAATGAAATAAATGCGTAATTAACCTCGTTCGCATACATAGCGTCCATTAACTCTGCCATGTCACACCATTCGCGCACTTTAGCTACGGAAAAGTGTGTTTTTAGTTCTGACCATTGCGTGAATATTCTTGATATAGCGGATTCTATTGATAACCATCTTTCCTGGCACCCTTGAACTATTTTTAACGGTTACTGTTCGTCATTGATGGTTTTGTTCAAACGCTCAATTGTGTGTGCATACCTAAGTGACCAAACTGCTGAGGTCATCGGTCCCTAGACTTACACACTACTTAAACTAACTTATGCTAAGAACAACAAACACACCCATGCCTGAGGGAGGACCCAAACGTTCGGCGGGCGGGCCGCGCAATCCATGACATGGCACCTCAAACAGCGCGGGCACGCCTCGCGGCCGATGGTTTTTTATAGCTCCTTATAAAGAGATTGCCTGGAGCGCCTAAACCAATAATATGTATCTTTAGTTAAAAAACTCCAAATTTCTCTGTAAATATTCTTTTGCAGCAGCTGAAGCAGACAGTTTCAAGGAACGGCAAAAGCAACATACTAAAACAGGTGTTGTACCTCTTCTTTCAATTTTGTAAATACTCAGTTATTAACTCCAACCATGACACAGACATAATCTGTACCATAGCCCTTTAAATTTTCAAGCTACAAATCGAATCATTGAAGTGTATTCTCTACAGCAGAGACAGTAGCTTCAGCATAACACTGCTGCTGTTCAGCAAGATCAAGGTATGTAGATACAGTTTTTTGATGTAATTCACTGTACTAAACGATAATAACCCAAATTATTTATGTACAGAAATATCAGTAGATTCATCAGTTAATAAGCCAAATGGTTGATCTTTGCAATCTTGTTTTAGGACGTCAGTGAAATTCGGTGTTTCTCATAGCTGAGGTTCACTTATTTCAGTGCAGCTGAACTTTTTCGATATCTTTTTCATGACTGTGAGTAATTACCTATCGCAAACGGTCGACTACATGTATGCTTGTATGCATGGCTGTGATTAATGCAAGTCTTGCTTCTTCCTTTTTTTATTACCAGTGGACTCTGACTTAAAGGCTGTATAGTTACAACGAGCAACAATTTACTTAGTCAAAGATGTAAAACCGATCAACGAATGACTAGTCAGTTAAAAAAAGTTGCTTATCTTTTTATTTTGGCACCCCATGAGACTTCAGATCTCCACAGTGACTCCTTAAAACTGTACCACAATATTTACACTTCACTACCTGACCCGCAGTACATTTAATAACCTGAAGTCAATCTTTTTAAATGTGGCTCTTGAAGCGAAGAATCCCGGATGTTTACGTGTATTGTGGTTTTGGCATAGTTATACACATATGAAGTCGTGAAATAATACCATATACTGAGAATAACAATTGTATAGTGCACACCACGAACGACGACAGTAGAGTTACTTTTTCTGCGTATCTGACGTGACGCACCCTGCGTGAGCCAACAAGCACGCACTGTTTATTCGAATCGATAATGAAGTAAGTCAGCACCCATTGTTTGAAACAGGTGGCTGCACTCCCTGCACGTCTGGAAGCCGACTTGGTTCGTGAAATGAAATCTATCTAAGAACTACTAAATACTGTTCATTCTACAGGGAATCCCCGGATGTTGGCTATCGATTGTGAAGTTTCGTTTGATGACCCATTGTAATGCATCAGTATTGTCTTCGCAGCAGAAGTTAAATACTCCTGAAATTAAATAAAGTAGAAATAACATATTTCGAAACGTATAAATAGCTTAGTGGTTGAAAGATAGCATTTTCAGTAACTGAGACAGAGTTCTACTAAACCACTATAAAATCCGCCACCCACTAGAAGCAATATTTCACCACTAAACAAAGGGTGTAAACCCAGTTTTCGTGGAAGATCCACTAGGCTGGCAACACTATGTAAGATCTGGGAAGAGGGACTAGATGACGATGAGACGGGTGATACAATGCTACGAGAAGAATTTAACAGACCACTTAAAGAAGTTACGACACCTGGAGTAGTTAACATCCTTCAAAACTATTCAGAGACCTGGAAGAACAGTTCATTACAAAGCTATTTGAACTGGTACACAAAGTGTAGGAAATAGACGAAATACCTCGGGAAATAATTAAGAACGTAATAACTCCAACTCTGAAGAAGGCTTGTGTAGGCAGATGTACATCTACATCTACATCTACATGACTACTCTGCAATTCACATTTAAGTGCTTGGCAGAGGGTTCATCGAACCACAATCATACTATCTCTCTACTATTCCACTCCCGAACAGCGAGCGGGATAAACGAACACCTAAACCTTTCTGTTCGAGCTCTGATTTCTCTTATTTTATTTTGATGATCATTCCTACCTATGTAGGTTGGGCTCAACAAGATATTTTCGCATTCGGAAGAGAAAGTTGGTGACTGAAATTTCGTAAAAAGGTCTCGTCGCGACGAAAAACGTCTATGCTGTAATGACTTCCATCCCAACTCGTGTATCATATCTGCCACACTCTCTCCCCTATAACGCGATAATACAAAACGAGCTGCCCTTTTTTGCACCCTTTCGATGTCCTCCGTCAATCCCACCTGGTAAGGATCCCACACCGCGCAGCAATATTCTAACAGAGGACGAACGAGTGTAGTGTAAGCTGTCTCTTTAGTGGACTTGTTGCATCTTCTAAGTGTCCTGCCAATGAAACGCAACCTTTGGCTCGCCTTCCCGACAATATTATCTATGTGGTCCTTCCAACTGAAGTTGTTCGTAATTTTAACACCCAGGTACATAGTTGACTTGACAGCCTTGAGAATTGTACTGTTTATCGAGTAATCGAATTCCAACGGATTTCTTTTGGAACTCATGTGGATCATCTCACACTTTTCGTTATTTAGCGTCAACGCCACCTGACACACCATACAGCAATCTTTTCTAAATCACTTTGCAGCTGATACTGGTCTTCGGATGACCTTACTAGACGGTAAATTACAGCATCATCTGCGAACAGTCTAAGAGAACTGCTCAGATTGTCACCCAGGTAATTTACATAGATCAGGAACAGTAGAGGTCCCAGGACGCTTCCCTGGGGAACACCTGATATCACTTCAGTTTTACTCGATGATTTGTCGTCTATTACTACGAACTGCGACCTTCCTGACAGGAAATCACGAATCCAGTCGCACAACTGAGACGATACTCCATAGCTCCGAAGCTTGATTAAAAGTCGCTTGTGAGGAACGGTGTCAAAAGCTTTCCGGAAATCTAGAAATACGGAATCAACTTGAGATCCCCTGTCGATAGCGGCCATTACTTCGTGCGAATAAAGAGCTAGCTGCGTTGCACAAGAGCGATGTTTTCTGAAGCCATGCTGATTACGTGTCAATAGATCGTTCCCTTCGAGGTGATTCATAATGTTTGAATACAGTATATGCTCCAAAACCCTACTGCAAACCGACGTCAATGATATAGGTCTGTAGTTAAATGGATTACTCCTACTACCCTTCTTGAACACTGGTGCGACCTGCGCAATTTTCCAATCTGTAGGTACAGATCTGTCGGTGAGCGAGCGGTTGTATATGAGTGCTAAGTAGGGAGCTATAGTATCAGCGTAATCTGAAAGGAACCTAATCGGTATACAATCTGGACCTGAAGACTTGCCCGTGTCAAGCGATTTGAGTTGCTTCGCAACCCCTAAGGTATCTACTTCTAAGAAACTCATGGTAGCAGATGTTCGTGTTTCAAATTCTGGAATATTCCATTCGTCTTCCCTGGTGAAGGAATTTCGGAAAACTGCGTTCAATAACTCCGCTTTAGCGGCACAGTCGTCGATAACAGTACCATCGGCACTGCGCAGCGAGGTATTGACTGCGTCTTGGTGCTTGTGTACTTTAGATACGACCAGAATTTCTTCGGATTTTCTACCAAATTTCGAGACAATGTTTCGTTGTGGAACCTATTAAAGGCATCTCGCATCGAAGTACGTGCCAGATTTCGCGCGTCTGTAAATTTTAGCCCATCTTCGGGATTTCGCGTTCTTCTGAACTTCGCATGCTTTTTCCGTTGCCTCTGCAACAGCGTTCGGACCTTTTTTGTGTACCACGGGGGATCCGTTCCATCTCTTACCAATTTATGAGGTATGAATCTCTCAATTGCTGTTGCTACTATATCTTTGAATTTGAGCCACATCTACATTCGCATAGTCAGTTCGGAAGGAATGGAAATTGTCTTTTAGGAAGGCTTCTAGTGGCACTTTATCCGCTTTTTTAAATAAAATTATTTTGCGTTTGTTTCTGATGGATTTGGAAGAAATGGTATTGAGCCTAGCTACAATGACCTTGTGATCACTAATCCCTGTATCAGTCATGATGCTCTCTATCAGCTCTGGATTGTTTGTGGCCAAGAGGTCAAGTGTGTTTTTCGCAACCATTTACAATTCGCGTGGGTTCGTGGACTAACTGCTCGAAATAATTTTCGGAGAATGCATTTAGGACAATCTCGGAAGACGTTTTCTGCCTACCACCGGTATAGCACCGTAACACAAGTGTAACAAGGCAGTGAAGAAAAACACCCACACATATCACGTTAATACAGAAGAGTGGAAAGACTGGTTGAAGGCGTCAGGGAATACCAGTCTGGTTGCCAGAAAAATGTATGAACACGTGAGCAAACTCAACCTATGACTTATCGCTTCAAGACAGAGTGAAAAACCGCAAACTTGCGTTTGTAATATTTGTAGATAAAGCGAAATCTTGTGATACTGTTGACTGGGATTCTCTCTTTGAAATTCTGATAGCAGCAGGGTGAGCCGTGCATCGACTCGTGCTACACCTTGTGTTTAGATTGCATTGGTTTTCCTTTTCTTCCCCTGAGATGTTTGTTTGATATGTTGTCTATCGTTAAGTGGTTGGTTGGTTGTCTTTTCCCTCTGCTATTGATATCTGCGTTCCTTGCTTCCGGGAAACTGATACGGAGGAAGTGAGATCTTTGACCGGTTGCAACCTCTTGTGGTGGCGCGGAAGTAGTGGGTTGCGCGCAGAGAAAGAGTGTGCTGGACAGGGGAGGGCAGTGTGGCTCTCCAGCGCGAAGCAGGCGTGGTCGGTTGTACCGAGTCGCCACGTGATGTATGTCGGTTGTGTGTAACGAGCGGGTCGAGTTGACGGAAGAGCTCCTCGCGTGTTGGTTGTATACAGAATCGCCCCTGCAGTAGTTGCTGTTAATTTCGCCTTGGTGGGACGTTAACAAGCTTCTTTAAATCTTCCGTTTCAACACTAGAGTTTAAAAGGAGACACCTATCATGAAGGAAGGGACACTACCCGTCAACGTTGCAGAAAAGACGTGAACTCCGGCGACAGAGCGTGTTGTCGCGTGATCGTGGCGTGTTGGGTACGCTGGCGACGCGTGCGCGGCCGGATGTGTGGATCCTTGCCATCGGAGGTCGTCTACAGCCTTTTCGAGCATAATTTCAAGTGAAGTTCGTGGAAGGTTTAATCATTAAGTAATAACTTTGTGTAACCAGCGTCTCTTCTGCCTTGTGGCCTCCAGCGACCGAGTTTCTTGTCCCTGGCACCGGTGTAATTGAAGACAGTGATCTTTCCTCCTCCTCTCGTTACTGTCCAGTGGGGGTGTAGTTTTGGCAGTTTAATTGTTTCCCTATTCTGTCGTGGGTTATGAGTAAATTCATGCTTCTTGTTGGTTGATCATGTGGTCGCTCAATCAGGACTGTGTGGTGTAATGTTTCCTCGCACGAGGTTAGCTCTAATTCTGTCAGCAAGTTAAGCCATCTTATAACAAGTTTTAGCTAGCTAAAAGTCGGTGCAGTGACCAGCCTGAGAGTGGCAATTGTGTTTACGGGCCTATTTAAATTGGTCAGTATTCTGTCTAGCCTGAGCATCCCTTAATGGGTGTTTTGTTGGCGCCTTACATGGGTCCGTCATATTTGTTATCTTCTATTGATATTCCAGGACATTTTTGTTTAATTTTTTTAAAATTCCTCCAAGTTTGTAAATTCCTTTTATTGGCATTAATCGTGTGTTGCTGAGACCTGTTTAATTTTTTTAGAGGTGATGTTGGTAGCTTCACTACCTTACTGTACTTTATTAACAAAGTTCTGTATTTTACCTTAGTAGCCTGTTTACTAATGTTCTTCAAATTTCTTTCAATTGTTCTATTGCCATAAATTACTTTTATTGGCGTTGCGGCTTGTTTAAAAGGCTGTTCATTGTCGTACTGCTAGTTTCTGTCAGATACGAATAAATCTCAACTCGACAGTGTACTGCTAGAAATTTGGCCCCGTTTCCCAACTTGTGGTGTGGCTTGTGGTAACCGTAACCACTGTGTCTGCCACAGGTATACAATATAGGGAGCAAAGGATATTTACAAGCAGTGGAGAAAGCAGATTGTATTTATAAGAATCGTAGAGAAGCAATGGTTGAGAAGAAAATGAGATAGTCACGCCATTATTATCTTTGGTAGTTACCCAGGAACCTGATCGGATGTGTCCCATGAGAAGATGCGACCAGTAGCCCGCGAAGTTCTTGCTGAGGTCACCGCACAGGCTGGGATTTTTTTTTTCTTTTCTTTTTTTTCCGTTCGGAGTGGCGTGGATGACGAGGCAGCGTCTGCTGTGGGCCGAGCGTCGGGGCTGTGCAGACTGGCAAGAGGAGGCGGATGTGCTGGCAGGTCTTCATTCTGCGGATGTTGGTGGAGCTCTGAGTGCACCGGCTAGTGGCACGCAGAAACTGAATGGACTGAAGAATTTGTTACTGTTGGCTCATGCTTCGGCAGCCATTACCAAGGGAATTAAAACTAGTGAGCACTTTACTGGCTTCTGCAAAGCATGCCTGTTGACACTCATTCTGACCATTTGGTTTGGGCTGCCAAGCTTCCTCAATTACTGCGAGTGTTTCTGGTATTGTATTGCATTCCCGACACTGCATTGCTTCTGGTTAGTCTATGAACCTGTGAACTTGGAGTCGTTGAGCCTTTTTCTGTGTTTTGGAACTTGACAAACAGTTTGGCTTTACCTTAGAAGTACCTAAAGTCTGAGTCGTTATTTCAGTAATTTTGATAGCTGTTTTGGAGCTTAGCACACTGATTGACATTATTTCGTGCTTTTTGCTTATGTTAAAATTGTAATCTCATTAATTTGGCTGCCTGTATGCTAGTGGGCGTAATGATTGCAGCAGTTCACAAAGGGCCGCTTTACAAGGGGCAGACAAATGCAAACTGAATGCCCACCACAACGAGATCATGGAACTGTTCCATTCAGAAGTAATCACCACACGGATTAGGACAATAATTCCACAGGGAGACGAGACGATCTAATCGTACAACGCAGTCAGCCACAAAGGCAGTCAGTCTTGCACCTCACCGTCCGACTAAAACTGATGTCCACTGATGTCTTTCTACGGTGACAAATCACACAGTCAAAGATCCGGTCTGTACGGAGAATGTTACAGTCTTTCCCAACACAATCGCTGCAGCGAATCGTCCGAATGTCGTGTGGGAGCGGGCGTTATCGTGCAACTTACAAGAACTTGCGTCAACGCCTTTAGATTTCTTAGGAGGCGGAGATGTGGGATGTTTCCACTGCTGGCTTTACTGTTTGCCCTAGTGCTCAAAGTTGTGTCAGCACGTAAGTTACGATAAGCTCCTTCTTCGATTTCAGGCGCCCTCTGCTCATCTATCTCCTTGAGCGTGGAACCACGATCAATGCGGAGCGCTATGTGGACACTTTGCAGAAACTGCGAAGCGATATAAAACCAAAATCCTAGGAATGCTGTCGGATGGAATCATTATGTTGCACTATAACTTTCGTCCCCCGCACTACCAATCGGACGAAGGCTACGTTTCAACATCTATATACAACCCAGATATTTCACCACGTAATTTTCACATTTTTGGTGACATAAAGAAAAATATCCGTGGACGTCGGCTTCAGTCGGACGAGGAAGTGCAATAGTGGGTGTGGCTGTGGCCGACCGCATTCTACGGAACAAAGCTTGATTGTGTCGTCTCCCTGTGGGATAATTGTCTTGACGAGAGTGGTGATTACTATTGAATGGCAGAATGGTACAGCTGTGGCGGGTGTTCGTTTTTTATTTGTCTGCCCTAACATTAATGTTTATTGACTTTTTGATTAATTTTCTGGGTATTATGAGTTTTCTATGCCTGGGTTGTAATTAACTGTTTCTGTAAGTTGCAGGAACTTAGTCAGGGAATCACATACACGTCCAGTATGGTGACAGGTGCCAGGTCTTGGTGGTACAGATTATCAAACATGCTCTAAAAGTATTTGGTGTGTCTCTGACAGGGTTTGTTTCGGCAACTGTTAATGATTCTTATTTGATTAATGCAGTGCTGGACCGAATAAATAAAATTTTACTTTCTTTTGTGGAAAGAATCTTTCTCCCGTGTAAATTCGGTACCCAGTTTCTCGGTCGCTTCCTTTCTGAGCTTTAGATTATCCCATATGTTCTTCTGTCATTTAGCAAGTGGTAAAGAACAAAAGGAAACAATTTACAAAGGGGCTAAAATACAGGGAGGACGGATATAAAGCTTAAAGCACTATCGGACTTACCATCTGAGGTCATCAGTCTCCTACACTTAGAACTACTCAAACCTAAATAACGTAAGAACATCACACACATCCGTGCCCGAGGCAGGATTCAAATCTGCGACCGCAGCAGCAGCGCGGTTCCGGAATGAAGCGCCTAGAACCGCTCGGCCACGACGACCGGCGCTGTAATTCTGTCAGAGGCGGCATAAGACTCTGTAAAGTTACATAACTTCAATTAATGCACTCATGGTTCAAATTCTTTATATTTAAATGATTATCTGGCATAGCCCCTGAACGTAATGCCTCTTCGATGTAGCTGATTAATTGTAGAAGTGCCACAACTAAATACAGGGTGATTTCTTCCATCGTCTACAGACTCTAGGGATCGATCGATGAGAGGATACGGACCAAAAAAAAGGTCTAATGAACTTGTTTCCATGCTAGAGACTATTTGTTCAAACACACTTTTATTACAGTGACTGCTGTATAATAAGCACTGTACCATGCAGTCGCAGTTACAGTACACGTAGTTTCCACGTAGAGGGTGGTACTGTGCCTCATGCCCTAGAGCCATGTCATAGTAATTGTTAATGTTGTGTCCGATTCACTTCTCTTGCTGACTCACCTTGTACTGGATGTGACACAGCGTTGTACACGATGGTTCCGTATTCGAATCGAGAGCTTGCCCACATGGTGTTTACTTACGGAACCAGAAATGGCAACGAAAGGGGTTGCAGCAAGATTGTTTCAAGAGACCTATCCCCGTCGACAACAACCACAACATTAAATGTTTGCAACGGTGTTGCCCCGTTTGTCTCAGACAGGATTGTTTCAGGAACCAGGAAATCATGAAAGACGTACCCGGAATGTTCGGACACCAGACTTGAAGGAAAGTTTGATTATCACTGTGGAAGGCGACCGACGTGTCTGTAACAGGCGGTTGGCCCTCCCATGCAGGGTAAGCCAGACGACCGTGTGGAACTTTCTCCATGACAGTTGTTACTACGCTATCACTTACGACGTGTGCATGGCTTACTACCGACAGATTGTCTCCATTGGGATCACTTTTGTCACTGTTTCTTCATCAGGCAACGATCCAGGGATTTGCCATCCATCGTATTGACAGAGTCGTACCTACCACTTTCATAACAGTTATCTGTGGGGTAGTATGCAGAATCCCCATGGTATGACGACAGTGAGTCGTCAGTATCGGTGCCGCCGAAATGTGTGGGCCGGGATAACTGGCGATCGTATTCTGAGACAAGTCTTCCTTCCACGTCACCTAACAGACGGGAACTATCGGCGTTTCTTGCGGGTGACGTTGCCTCCCCTGCTGGAAGAAGTGTCATTGATGATACGAAGGGTTATGTGGCTGATACAGAATTAGTGCTCCATCCCACTTCGCTGTTAACTTTCGGACGCATCTCAATCCTGCGTCTCTGGTCTATGGATCGGACAAAGGGCCCCAGTTGCATGGCCTGATGGTTCACCGGATGTGAACCTATGCGATTTCTGCTTGTGGAACCATCTCAACAGTTTCGTGTATGCAGAGCCCATTCCAGATGCAGAGACACTGAAGCAGCGTATTCATGCTGCCTTTGACACTGCTCGGATGCAACCTGGCCGATGTGAACGTGTGAAACAGAACATGATACTGCGCGTACACGCATGTACTGAGACAAGTGGAAAACATTTTCAAAACGTACTCTAAGTGCGGCTACATGGTACAGCACGTATTAGACAATGTGTGGTTGAATAAGTGGTCTCTACCATGGGCACTATACATCTCCGGACATAAGTTCATTAGATCTTTCTTGTTCCGTATCATTTGACTGATCAATCCCTAGAGTATGTACACAGTGGATAAAATCACCCTGCAAAATTGTTCGAAAGGATAATTGCACTCCTGTGACGATAGTGAGAAAGGTACATTTGTCGCTATCAACCTTTGCGTGTTGTTCATGTCATCACTGTATATAACTTCAATAGAAACAGCCGGTGAAGGGATGCCATGTCAATGTGAGTAGGATTGTAGCTGTGAGAGTACAGAATTTGACGAGGATGTTGTGGTGGTGCAACGTTTGCGACAGGATTTCGAAAGGCGCAGTATATGCGAGAGTGGTACAAGTAAAATAATCAAATAAGTACAGGAGCTACTTCAGGGTTCTACAATGTGTGTAGCATTAATGACAAAGGTTGTGCAACAGGTACTATATGGTTTTGTGTATTAACAGTTGGTACCAAGGAGCAGACCGACCAACAATAGTTTACAGCACAAACCACGATTAACTATGTGTTTCTTCATTAAGCTTATCATTTTACAACGAAACTTACTGCAATAAAAATTTACAGCGGCGTCACCACTGAAGGAAGGATGCACTCACCCAGGCTTCGCCACCATGATGCAGGTAAAATAGTACACATTACTAGGATGGTTCTGAAACCATCACTGCAATGCAGAAAACAGATCAAGACACACTTTAACATAAAGGGAATGGAATCCAATGTCCAAGAATAGATACTGCATATAGCAGATTCTTTCATTAACATTTCCTTTCCCAGTCAGATTAGATCACACAAAAAATAAAACAGTTGTAGCAACAAAAGTAAAAATAATATTTGGAGGTTATAAGCATTAGCTGACAGTTCTTATACTACGGAATAAACATTCGAAAGCTGTGTAATTAATCAGTTACACATGAATTACAGTAACAGCTTCACAACTCAGAAACACAGTAGTAGCATAGGGTGCCTCCTAAGTCCTGCTATCACCTCAGATTTCGTAACTTGGAGAGAATTAGAGATGGAGACTTCTGGTTTGTTGTAAAACGTGTAGGAAAATACGAACAGACCAGCAGATGACGCAATGTGTCATCTGCGGTATTATCGACGCTAATATTGGAGAATATTTGGTAAAGAAAAGCATAATGATGTGATTCACACGCTTTAAACAGACAGGCAGTGTCAAAAACCATCCGCTAAGTGTACGTTCCCCTGTGTCTCACGTACGTGTAGAAACAGTGCAACCTGCGTTGGAACGCAGTGTCAAGAAGTCAGTAAGTAATGTATCACGCGAATTACAGACAGCAAAACGAACTTCCATAAACCTCTACATGAGCGGTGACGCCTTTCTGCGTACAAAGCTCAAATGGTTGAAGCACTGCAACGAAACGTTCAATCTCTGCAATATGCATTCACGTGCTCCATGTTGGCTTCCATACATGCTGACAATGACTTCCAGGAGAAGTGCCTGTTTTCCGATGGAGCAACATTTGATATTCATGGACACTTGACTTGTAGCAACATTAGAATATGAATCTCCGAAAACCACAAACCCCCGTGAACACATCCGTGATAGCCCGAAGCTAAAATTTTGCATGGCGGAAGACACGATTGGGTGGTAAATCCATTTTTCTTCGCAGGAAACCATGAATTGAAATATTTCCCTGGAAATGCTCGAACAGCTTCCTGATATCACAGATCAAAGGTCTGCAGTCATCCACATCCTTCCTGAGTGATGATGCACATAGGAGATAGGACGTTCGGGATGTGCTGAATGATACATTTCCTGAGATGTGAATGTGTCTTGATGCCCCATAACATGGTCCCTGTGCTCCCCGACGTTATGCCATCACACTCCTTTTTGTGGGATCATGGCAAGGGTAACACGTATACTAGTCAATGACATTCCTGCGGTTCGTGCACGAAACATAGAGCTGATGACGCAGCAGTGCTGACGCGCACATAGGTTGAACTCGAATATCGCCTTCATTTTCTACGAACGACGTCGGGACACACTCCTGAGTGCTTAACAACGAACCACGATGTTCTATCTTAAATAATTTCCACGTTATGAATATTTGAAATAGTAGTAGGACTTTACGGATATCAGTTGAAGGAAATGGACAGTGTTTTTTTTTCTTCTTTTTTAGATAAAAAGATGTAATCAGATGAAAATCAGCAAACGCAGGCAAGCGTAATGGAATCTCCCTGAATTAAATCAGATGATATTGAGAGAAATAGAATAGGAATTGAGATATGAATATAAGTTGATCAATAACAGACGATGGCTGAAATGGAGAGGATATAAAATGCAGAATAGACATTTGTTATTATCACATAAAAATGTAAGAGTTAGGAAGTCTTCTTCAAGATATTTGTGTGGAGGATGTAAGTGTGAAAGTGAAACATGGGCGCCAAATATAATAGAGTAGAAATTTACCGTGAAACAGAAGGTAGCTGAAAATTATGTGGGATATCGGATATGCAATGAATAGTTACTGAAACGGAATGAGGAGAAAGGAAATCTGTGACACAACTTAATTAAAAGAAAAGTCCGTTAGAAATACGAGTACTGAGTAACGAAGGAAAGTGGAGAGTTTCAAGTGGATTTACAGTGCAGTAGTTATCAGAGATGAAGTATTTTGCAAGGGATATACTCGTATTAGAGTAGAAAACTGCATCAAATCATTTTTTTGACTGAATAACACCTCACGAAATGTGCGTTCTGAATCCATCAAGGTAGCGCATTCGTCTTTCCAAGTGCAAATCTTTCCACCTTTCCTGCTGTGGAGCATTACAAGATACTACTAACTGCTATACATAGTTCCCAAGCTATAGCAGCGGAAACTAAAGAATACGATGTCCTTTAGACATAATAATGTCGACATAATAACGTCATAGAAGCGCATGGTACTGTAGTCTGGGAGATCTCCATGGGTTATTGAGCTGCCTAGTTGGTAAGCAGTTCTCTTCTTCATGCACATTGGTGGATATCCATCACTAAGCTTGTCTGGTGTCATGTGTACGTGTTCGTCTTAGGTAAAAGTGTTGGAACTTTAATAGTGGCAACTATTTATTTCCAGTTCGTAAAAAATAGGCACGTGTTTCAAAGTTTTACTGATCTTCAATATTGTCGCCAGCTTTGTGTATAACCGGCTGCCAGCGATGTGGAAGTCGTAGGATACTCTTAGCCGTGCCAGTACTGTTGACAGTTCAAGCGACGCTGTCTACTGCCCGACGAATTTGTAGCAGTTCAGAAGCGAATGCCGTGACGTGTTTCCTTCTGTTTAGAAATCAAGTTGAACTTACGAGGGCTTAAATCAGGAGAGTGTAGTAGGTGGTATAGCACTTAGCAGCCCCTGCCTCTATGCTGTTCATTTTTTAAACTCAAAGAAGTGATGACACTTTCTGCAGGGCCTGACCATCATTTCTCAGGACTATGCTCAAGCACATACAGTGTCACCTGTTACTGATTTATTTGACTGATGGGGCTGCTAAGTGCTATACCACCTACTGCACTCTCCTGTCTTAAGTCCTCCTAAGTTCAACTCGATTTCTAAACTGAGGAAAACACTTCACGGCATTCGCTTCAGAACTGCTCCAAATTCGTCGGGCAATAGACCGCTTGAACTGTCAACACAAATGCCACGGCTAAGATTATCCTACGACTTACACATAGCTGGCAGCGGGTTATACACAATAATGGTCAGTAAAAGTTCTAAACTCGTATCTATTTTGGACGAGCAGGAAATAAATAATTGCCACAACTAAAGTTCGAACTGGTTTGAGGGTTTGGGGTTTGGGGTACAAAGCACATCATTTTCGGTTGTGAGACTGTAGCATTTACTCAAGCTTCTGAAATCTGTTGAACTTATGGTGAGTCAGGTTTATCTGTGCTGTAGGCCGATATTGTACATTTCAAAAATCACGAACAGCTGTATCACTTATTTCTCTGATATTCTCTTAAATGTTAGTAATGCGGTGTGCTTTAGGCCCTTATGGATCTCAGCGCCTCATCTGAATTCTAGTCAAATGACCATATTTGGCCGGCCACTGTGGCCGAGCGATTCTAGGCGCTTCAGTCCGGAGCCACGCGGCTGCTACGGTCGCAGGTTCGAATCCTGCATCGGGCAGGGATGTGTGTGATGTCCTTAGGTTAGTTAGGTTCTTGTAGTTCTAAGACTAATGACCTCTGATGTTAAGTCCCATAGTGCTTAGAGGCAAACCACTATTGACCATATTGGTAGGCATTACTACTTGACTTTAATCATTTCCACAAACGACAATTCGTGTTTGGAGTTGGTTGTTTACTGTGTGGGAATCGGCTTTCGTCTGTCGTGTAAACATGAACTATGTTGAATCTGTTTTAAATAGGTAGCGTCGTAAGACGTGGTTGGGTGGCTCAATCAGTGGAGCGCTTTCGCGCGAAAGGCAGAGTTCCAAATTCGAGTCTCGGCCCGGCACACAGCTTTAATCTGCCAGGAAGTTTCATATCAGCGTACACCCCTCTGTAGAGTGGAAATCTCATTCTGGAAGCATATAAGTATATTATTAGGAACAGGTAGCCGCAAAACAACTAGGGCCTACGAGAACACATTCTTTGATTGGCAGAGTGACGAAATCATAAAAGCGTGACTACAAGCGAACATTTATCAAGGGAAGTGTACAGTTAGCACAAATTATTGTATGAGTGCAGGAGAAGAATATCTAATTTTCAACCAGAAAGTAAAGTCGTGAATTAGTACATATGTTAGAGATCTTGTAGATTTGTCCCACAAAAAGGAAAAGCACTTACACAAAAATACGAAACGGGGAAATGCGAAAGCTTAGGCATTGTTTCGTTATGGGTCTAAGCTGTTATGTACGAAAAAACTAAGTTCCACAAAATTAATTCTTTCTTTTGTCACATAAGTTATGCATCTGATTATTATTATTACCATAATAATTATTACTGTTGTTACCATAATAATTATTACTGTTGTTATTATAATTGGTGTGGCTCTAGTTGTATAAACTTGTCAATAAGCGTAACTTTTATACAGCAGATGCCATTAATTTACCTGACTCTAAAATTTTGTGTACACTCAGAATGTATACTCATGAGCACCCACTGTGTAGATATATCAATATCTCTACAATGTATCGAATCTTTCCGTGACTTATCGCTGCTAGACCAAACATGTATCGGCTCATGAATGCACCCAGTGGCAAAGGATTGGGATGAGCTTTCAGTACTACCACGAAAGCTGCGTATTCATGGAGTCTTGTGGATTGATTCACTGAGTGAAGAAGACGCGGGGCGTAAATGTTGGAAGGGAATAGCGGCACGGAGTAATAATTCTATGATTATTATTGTGCATTATGAAGCGGCGGCGTCCTAATTAAATCAAAAAGGAGATTGGCTAACTCAAGTGAAAATTTGAATAATGTGTGTGTAAAAATCCTCTGAGTGCACTTTAGGTGCACGTAATGAACTTTTCCTGAAGTGAACGTAATAAATCCAGTGTTAATCATAATGTGTTGAATTTCAAGATACCCTTTCATCATATGTTCTGGCGAGTCGCAGTAGCAGTCTAAGATGTCACGTGCCACATAGGCACATCTTTATGAAACTTATTACAGTGATTAGTCTACCTTTAGTGTAAATTGTTCAGTAATGCTGTCTGCAAGTACTCTGTTGTCGAATCAGTGTGACAGCAAGAAAATGGTCAAAGGTCTTTGTGAATCAGTGAACAGCTTATAAGATTTTCGAGCACCCTAGCAACTTACAGCTGGTAATAAATGGACTCTCGTTTCTAACTGCACCAAGAGGGAAGGAACCGTCGAGCTTATCCCATCAATGCACAGTGGCAACTAAAGTTGGCAATGAATTTAAAAATTAATGTTGGCAACAATGATAACGTTATACACAGTTTAGATTTTGGAAGCAGTTATGGAAACTTTCCTTTGTTGTTCAAATTTGAAGTATCAGTATTCAGTTCGTAGATATTGCTTATCAGTGTTAAATCTGTTAGTGTGCGTGAATGTCAAAAACCGATTCAACGAAAAATGTAAGTATAGGACAATATATCAGCATTTGGAGAAAATTTTCTTTTCAGTCATGTAATACATAGTCCAAATTATAAGCCGTGACTTCTTTGAAATTTGTAAATTTGTTTTTATATACCGGGTGATCAAAAAGTCAGTATAAATTTTAATAAACCAAGGAATAATGTAGATAGAGAGGTAAAAATTGAGACACATGCTTGGAATGACATGGGATTTTATTAGAACAAAAAACAAAGTTCACAAAATGTCCGACAGATGGCGCTGGACAGCAAAACGTCAGTAACTGCTACCGTGACAGGTGAGAGGTACGTCGATATGTTACAGAATCGCATCATCCCCAGCCTGGCTGATAAACACCCGCTGGAACGTACGATGTTTATGCAGGATGACGCACAACCCCATATCGTTTGACGCATGAAAGATCTCTTGCGCTCGTCGTTTTATGATGATCGTGGACTCAGCCGCCACTTTCGGCATGCTTGGCCTCCCAGGTCCCCAAGACCTCAGTCCGTACGACTATTGGCTGTGGGGTTACCTGAAGTCGCAAGTGTATCGTGATCGACCGACATCTCTAGGGATGCTGAAAGACAACATCCGATGCCAACGCCTCACCATAACTGCGGACATGCCTTACAGTGCTGTTCACAACATTATTCCTCGACTGCAGCTATTTTTGAGGAGTGATGATGGGCATATTGAGCATATCCTGTAAAGAACATCATCTTTGCTTTGTATTACTTTGTTATGCTAATTATTGCTATTCTGATCAGATGAAGTTGCCATCTGTCGAACATTTTTGAACTTTTGTATTTTTTGTTTCTAATAAAACCCCATGTCATTCCAAGCATGTGTGTCAATTTGTACCTCTCTATGTACATTATTCCGTGATTTATTCAGTTTTAAAATTTATACTCCCTTTTTGATCACCAGGTATGTTGGGGAACACAAGTCTGGCGTCTTTAGGTCCCACTAGGCACCTGTGCTGTCTTTCAGATGTGACGATAATTTATGGACTGTGGACGCATTATCACATTTTCTTGAAGCAGATCAAAATAGAACAATACAGTCAGTTGGTATTATCCCTCCTTATGAAGCACAAGTTGGAGATACTGATGTAAGGTCTGAATTTAAAGGAAAACCATGTCATCTTCCTGCACGTATACTAACGGCACAATTCGGGAAGACGACAGTTCAAACCCGCGTATGGTTCAGTGATATCTCCAAATCGTTTTAGGCAAATGCCAGGATGATTCCTGTAAAAAGGCACGGCCGATTTCCTTCCCCTTCCTTCCCTAATACGAGCTTGTTCTCCGTCTCGCATCACCTCGATGTCGACGGGACATTATACACTAATTAATCTCCTCCTCTTCTTCATCCTCTAACATCACAGGCACAAGTTCAGTTCGAGGAAAATTAGCATATCGTAAATACAAAGAGAAAGAAGAAAGGCACGGCAAGGCATTGAGACAAAAGAGAACGAGAAGATGAAACTGGGAACTCCGCAGACATTCAAACTACACTTCCTGCTTCAGATACTGACACTCTTTATATACCCACTCTGCTTGTGCTCTGAACTGCCGTCAGTGAGTGTCATTGCACGGTGACGTGGAATGACATTAATGTTACTGTGCCGTCTCGCTTGGTAACTACATATCAGAATTGATGTTTATTTAATTCTCTTTATCCTCCGTGTTGTAAGCTTCAGTAAGATACGTGGCAAATATGTGACTGTTGTTTTGTTTACGCCGGCCGAAGTGGCCGTGCGGTTCTAGGAACTGCAGTCTGGAACCGCGAGACCGCTACGGTCGCAGATTCGAATCCTGCCTCGGGCATGAATGTGTGTGATGTCCTTAGGTTAGTTAGGTTTAACTAGTTCTAAGTTCTAGGGGACTAATGACCTCAGCAGTTGAGTCCCATAGTGCTCAGAGCCATTTGAACCATTTTGTTTTGCTTACCTTAAATTGGACAATAAATTTAATTTTATTCTTTTTCACCTTAGGAAAATGAACATGTAATTAATCACTCTTGTGTAACACACATTAAGTTCATTCACTGCAACATAAAGAGCATACACTGCTATTTGCATGATTTGAATTTATGTCCACTATACCGTTGTGTTAGTAGGCGGCGACTTTGTTTTAACCACATTATCTGTTGAAATTTTCCGAAATCTTTTTCTAACTTCCTAATTTAATGAAATATCAGGTATTTGTATCTTATTTGGGGCTGTCACATAACAAATGGATTAGCTGAAAACATGTCACTGAAGTTGGCAAATTTGGGAATGAGGCCAGTGTGGTATCAAAGTGCTTCAGTTACGTGCAGCGGCTGTGGCCGTGTTTGCAACACGCTGTGGAGAGAGACTGCGCGCACGTGACATGTGTGTCGTATCAACGTGCTTTGTGTGCGCCTCTCGTTCGTGGTGAGCGGCGAGAATGGCTCCCGTGGGGGGCGTCTGCTGTCAGAGGCTGTCGGCCCAGGGCTGTCGATCGGCGCAGCCTGGACTAGAGTGCCCGGCGCACCTCCTTGTCAAGATTTTCATCGTTATCTTGCTCGTAAGAGCTCCAGGGAGCTGTCTCCTCCCCTGTACTGAGTGCACAGAAAGAGTGACATGTCATGGGGCCCTTGTACTGCTTCGTTACAACGGCTTACAATATTAACATTCCGAATGAAAAGTACACTACCGGCTATTAAAATTGCTACATCAATAATAAATGCAGATGATAAACGGGTATTCTTCGGACAAATATATTATATTAGAACTGACATGTGACGACATTTTCACACAATTTGGGTGCATAGATCCTGAGAAATCAGTACCCAGAACAACCACCTCTGGCCGTAATAACGGCCTTGTTACGCCTGGACATTGAGTAAAACAGAGCGTGGATAGCGTGTACACGTACAGCTCCCCATGCAACTTCAACACGATGCCACAGCTGATCAAGAGTAGTGACTGGCGTATTGTGACGAGCGATTTGCTCGGCCACCATTGACCAGACGTTTTCAATTGGTGAGAGATCTGGGGAACTAGCTGGCCAGGACAGCAGTCGAACATTTTCTGTATCCAGAAAGGCCCTTACAGGACCTGCAACTTGCGGTCTTGCATTATCTTGCTGAAATGTAGGGTTTCGTAGGGATCCAATGAAGGGTAGAGCCACGTGGCGTAACACATCTGGAATATAACGTTCAAAGTGCCGTCAATGCGAACAAGAGGTGACCGAGACGTGTAACCAATGGCACCCCATATCATCACGCCGGGTGATACGTCAGTATGGCGATGACGAATGCATGTTTCCAATGTGCGTGCACTCCGATGTCGTCAAACACGACTGCGACCAACATGATGATGTAAACAGAACCTGGATTCATCCGAATAAATGACGTTTTCCCATTCGTGCAGCCCGGTTCGTCGTTGAGTACACAATCGCAGGCGATCATGTCTGCGTCAAGTGTAACAGCAGCTATGGTCCCCCAGCTGGTAGTCCATGCTGCTGCAAACGTCGTCAAACTGTTCGTGCAGATGGTTGTTGTCTTCCAAACGTCCCTCTCTGTTGACTCAGGGATAGGGACGTGGCTGCACGATCCGTTACAGCCATGCGGATAAGATTCCTGTCATCTCGACCGCTAGTGATACGAGGCCGTTGGAATCCAGCACGACGTTCCGTATTACCCTCCTGATCCCACCGATTCCATATTCTGCTAACATTCATTGGATCTCAACCAATGTGCGCAGAAATGTCACGACACGATAAACCGCAGTCACGATAGGCTACAATCCGACCTTTAACAAAGTCGGAAACTTGATGGTACGCATTTCTCCTCCTTACACGAGGCATCACAACCTTTCACCAGGCAACGCCGGTCAACTGCTGTTTGTGTATGAAAAATCTGTAGGAAACTTTCCTCATGTCAGTACGTTGTAGGTGTCGCCACCGGCGCCAACCTTGTGTGAATACTCAGAAAAGCTAATCATTTGCATATCGCAACATCTTCTTAGCGTCGGTTAAATTTCGCGTCTGTAGCATGTCATCTTCTTGGTGTAGAAATTTCAATGGCCAGTATTGTAGATGATTTAAGTATCCTTGGTCATAGAATAGCTGTGTGGAGCAAAAGGTAAGTACGTGTTATACACAAATAACTGTGTTGTAAAGAACTGGTTAACACAGAAATTTGATACTTAAATAGTTCATAATGTTTCAGACCCCCCGAAAGAATGGGTATAAATGATAATCACTCTTAGGATATCCAAAAGAAAGTGGCTGAAGTCTTCATCAACTGCAATCTGTTCTTCGTACTTCAGCCTTCGTGTCAACATAAAATATTTACCACAAACATCTCTTTCTTATAAGGGGCGATCCAAAAGTTTCCGCTCAAAGTCCGCAGAGTCCAGAATCGCTATAACAAAAAGCAATAAGAAAAATTGCCGTAAGCACTGAGGCAATCATCCTAACGACGTACCAGGTTGACGACACCCATTTAGTAACCCACCGCGTCCTGCTGTGTGAAGGACACCATAACTCCCTTCTGTTCATCCTCGTCTGACAGGCATTATTGACCCTACAAGACCATTTTTAAGGAACCTAAGGCGTGATAATCGCATTGGGAGAAATCAGAACCGTAGGGCGGATGCTCGAGTGTCACCTACTTTAGTTGGCGTAGCTTCTGCCTTACAACATTTGCGATTTGGAGAAGTGAATTGTCATGGAACAGGAGCACCTGTACGATATTTTCCTACAGACATTCTGCGCCATACAAATTCTACCGATATTAATCCTTCGACGGCCAAGAAAAGAATAAAGGCACCCACTAACGCTTTAGTGAATAGTGGTGCAAGAGTCGATAAGCATGTTAAAAATGTCAAGAACTTAGTCAGCTGTAATTTCGTCTCGATTTTATTGGCTACCGGTTACAGCGCTATAATGTCCCATCACCAGGATTTCTATACCATTTAGCAGCTGAATTTCCTCAATGACAACAGTAAGTATGTTCAAATGATGTGACTTCGCACCAGCTCTTTCTCACACTGCATATGCAACGTCGTGTGCGAATCCAGTGTAAGCTAGGACTGGTACGAAGTTATTTCCACAAATGACATTCATACCGTTGTCAGTGAGGAAATTTAGGAGAAATCTAGTATAGTGATGGCGTATTGTAACTATGAAACCGGCAGCCAAATAATTGGAGATGAAATTACAGCTCAGAGTGTTCTTGTCAGTTCTGACAGCATGTCGGTCTTGTTTGGACGCACTTAGTAGTAACTATGCCCTTTTTCACCTTGCCCCATTTACCAGAAGCACTTAGCAAAGGCGCGAACGCCACGCCAATCCCTTGCCTACATGTCGATGCTTGTGCAATCACATCGGAGTCATACTACGTTGCATATCGCACGTAAGCGGAAACTTTTTGATCGTTCCTCATATTAAATTAAATATACCTTGTGTCCTATCAATTTTTCCCTTGTTTAAATTACATTTAACTTTTACAAATTACTTGCTGTTTTTAGTCTGCAATGTATATCCTATCTATTTTAGCCAGCCGGCCGCGGTGGTCTCGCGGTTCTAGGCGCGCAGTCCGGAACCGTGCGACTGCTACGGTCGCAGGTTCGAATCCTGCCTCGGGCATGGATGTGTGTGATGTCCTTAGGTTAGTTAGGTTTAAGTAGTTCTAAGTTCTAGGGGACTAATTACCACAGTAGTTGAGTCCCATAGTGCTCAGAGCCATTTTTATTTTAGCCATAATCACTTCCTCCTCTGCCCCAAGAAAAGAATCATCTACTACTATTAGTGTGCTCATTTCCTAATGTAATTCACTTAGTTCCGACTGATATCATTCGACTACATTTGTATTACTTCTGTTGTTCACCTTATAATCTCCTTTGAAGATACTATCCAGTCCGATCAACTATTCTTCCAAGTGCTTTCCATCTCTGACTGAATTACAGTTTCATCGACAAACCTCAAAAATTTAACTTATTTACCCTGAATTTTAATTCCACTTCCATATATTTCGTCCGTTTCCTTTCCTACTTACTTAATGTACAGATTTAATAACATTGCAGACAGGTTACAGCCCTTTCCCACCTCCCTTCTCAGCTTCTGCTCCCGTGCCTTTCGATTTTTATAACTACAGTCTGATTTCCATACAAATTGTAGATAACATTTCGCCCTGTGTTACCCCTAGTTCCTTCACAACTTCACCCTATGCTAACCAACATTTCTCCTCCTCGAGTCTGGTTTCTACCAGTCATTGGATTCTTCAATAAATAAATCGTGTCAGTGATTTCCTACCATGAATTATCAAACTATTGACTTAGTAATATCCACACCTGCCAGCAGCTATCTCCTTGAAATAGGAACTATCACATCCTTCATTGTTTTTCGCCTGTCTCATGTAATTCAAACCAGGTGCAACAGTTTAGCCACGGACACTCTCCCAAGGATCGTATATTCATGTTTCTCTGATATGGAGAGGATATAATTGTGACTGTATGTAGTCCTCCAGTCCCTTCTATCAGACTGACACAGGGTGTGTCTTATGAGAAGCTGCCTGCTCTTTTCAACTCCCTGCGGGCATTGTGCTAGCTGAATGGCTGATTGCACTTCGGAATTCACGAGTGCTTTCTTCCGCTGATTTAAACCCATTTTTACAACCACTTTGTATCTTTAATCCTGTTTCAGCTACTTAAAACATAAATCATATGGTAATATTTCTTTAAAATAAGTGGGAAAATTAATTGTGGGCCTTCATCTTTGGAAACTTACTACCAAAATTACCTTTCAAGCTTAAACATTGCGGCCTTCTACCTTTGAAAGGTTGTGGTAATTTATTTTCAAATCTTTGAAATTTTACTGTGGGCTTTCAGCCGTTCGTATAGCATCTTGTTCATGTTTGTCTATCCATCCTTGCCTTGAGGCTTTCAGTCTATCTGTGATATATATTTATTTCAATTATTTTATTTGTAATTGTAACTGCGTGTTCTTAGTCACATGAATTTTACGTTCTTATTTTTTAAGATTTCTTGTTTGGAGGCATTCAGCCGTGAAAGATTCAAGTTTGAAAATCGTAAAAGTTCGGCTACGTGCCGCCTTGGTTGTAAATGTGTTATTAAATTACAATAAATTACAAGTTTAAGGTGAAACTGACCTCAGCCATATTTGGCCCTTTCAACAATCCTAATCACCTGTTCTGCCCAGTGGGTATAGCGGGCGTATTACCACACACTCTGGATTGTATTCCTCGTCCATCCGATGACTGACATAGGTCACTCCCGTTGTACCATAAATTTTAAATGTGAATAAATATTATAGACTACTTTCATTGGGGTTTAAAATTAATTCATTATGTTTCGTACCCACATTGGTATGTGTTTTGGAGCATCAGGTTGACTAACATACTTGAATGTCTGCTACACGATATTTGATCAATCTTTCTCGGTGAGCGTTTGGTGTTTTAGAGCCCACTCATAACGTGTCTTTCCATTTTAGTAAGACAGGCATGGTCCCTATGTTCTCAGTACCAGAAGTCTGACAGTGGTTGTTCCTTCCCGTTTCCACTTCACAATCAGTTCACCAGCAATCGACTTGGGAAGCTGTACAAGTGCTGAAATGTCACTAATGAGTTATGCAGGTGACAGCAATGAAAAGTCCACTTCTGAAATCAGTGCGTTCTCCTGTGCGACCCGCCTGCTGTTAGTGCTTCTCTATTAACAACACAATACTTGAGATTTCCTTTTGTATTGGACAGTCTGCGTCTCGTGAGATCCAATGATCAATTCCGCTTTACATTTGGATGTCCAGATAATTTATATCAGATATTTTATTTAGATTTCTGTAGATAAGAGATGGGAAATATTGAATGATTCAGGAAAACAAAAAATTTTACAGGAAGTATTCGTTTGTTGTCACCGCAGCACTGCTACATTAAACGATAAGTTGGGAATTAGAGACGCTGAACTCGACATGTGTACAAAGCACGAGAATGAGCTAGATGAAGAGTAATGATGGTCGATTCGTATTGTGAAAGTAGGTCAAATTTAGGGAGAGACGGGTGTCTTGGCGTCTGTACTGATATAATTCATATATTGAGCATTCAAGCCATTCGGCTAAAGACAAGTAGGAGCTTTCAGGAATGACGACAGCCAATATTCGCTGTTATGACGCGAAGCAATAGGACCTTGTTGCTGGAACTGTTTCAAGGGTGACGTCAACGATTACTTGAGAAAAATATTCGTAAGTGTCATGTACTGGTGGAGTATTGCGTTCTGCCTAGGGCTTGTCACTGGAGGGAGTATTAGTTGCAATGACTATGCGAAGTTGTATGATGAATTCCGTTTGAAAGGAAGATTGGCCTTTGGCACATTTTTCTGACTTGGTATGAAAACTGCCAGCAGATGTGTTTTAGCTGGCAAAAGGCCAGACATAATGCTATCAGCCTGATGTCCATAATAGGGGTGTTTTCGATCCAGAAACTTTATATGTGTGGATTGATCGATAGGAGTGCTTTCGATCTAGAAATTTGCTATGAGTAGATACATATAGTCTTCTTGTGTGGGGTTTCAAAACTGCGTAATGAGGACAATCTTGTTCTTTTGTACCTCCTTTTGAGATGTAGTGGACACTGTACACGTGGTACAATGCAGGTCTCGACCACCTAATGTTTATCCAAAAGTCTTGTGTGGTGGAAGAATCTGAAATTTGGGTGTCGTACAGTGAGCTGTGCTGCGGCTCTCGTTGGTGCTGTTTGTAGGTTTCCGTCCTCTCTAGGGGGCCGGACGGTATCATTCAGTTGGCATGGTTCCGGTTGTTTGTCTTCTTCTGGTATTGACTGGCGTCATTCGGTTTTGCAAGCGTTGCCTGCCCGCTAGTGGCAGCAGCGGCAGTTATCGATTATGTAGTAACTGTTGCCCTATCTTTGGGGTGACATCGTTGTTTTTCCAGGTCGTGTGAGTGTGGCAGTTCAGTTGAGGACTCAGGTGGAGCTCGGTCCACACAGTGCCAGAACACGCTGGGACTGCTAGTGACACACATGGACTGCCAGATGGAAGGGCTGTGGTCACGAGGGTTCACGACTTTGTCCTAAACCGAATCCAGCAAGCTTTAAGATGAGTGCATTTCAATCCAAGTAGAGAAACCTCCACCATTGTGATGTCTCGCGATTCTCCAGTGACTTGGGTTCGGGTTGTTGCTCGTAGTAGTCACCGGGGTGAAGAGCAGCGAGTGGAGTGCTTGGGGAAGGCGGATCTGGTTAGATTTCCTCGACTTCCTATTACTATTTACTGCGTTCAACTTGTTACAATTTGTTACGTTCAACCAGCAGTAATTTTCTTACCTGGTTGCCGCTTAAACTCTAGTTACCTGCCCTGGGGGTTAGTGTATCTAACGGCAGTGTACATTTCCTCGCCTTGCCGCTGCTGTCCGGTAAGGACTGTAGGTTTGACAGCATTCTTGATATTAGGCCGGTTGATGAGTCTTCTACTCTGGTGGTAGTGGTTCCCTTCTCGTTCCGGTTGCTCTAAACACAGTATTCTGGGGACATAGTGCAGACCGCCGGTTCCGGCTTTGGCGTATTGTTCCATCGTTGCATTTCGTTTATCGGACGTCAGGCAGCTTCAGCAAGATTATCATTAGTCATTAGTTAGACTGCCACTAGTCTGAGTTACCATATTGTGAAGTAAATACAACTCTTGGCTGCCTATCTCATCACTCGCGGAAACGTTTGATGCCTGACCATCTCAGAGGTCGATTCCTGGAGCACCGTCCGTGGCCTCTCGGTTCTTGCAAGACATGTATGCTCTAAACGGAGGTCTGATGGTGAGTAGTTCAGTGTAACGCTACTTCAGCCCACGCCTTCTGCGGGTATAATCTGCCTCCGTACCCTTTAAGGAACTTATGTACCGGTCCTTGCGTTTTATTACTGTATTATTTATTACAGTACCTTGCAATGCTTATACCTAGTGACTAGTTCTGGTCGCCTTCTGGAATAAATCAGCAGTGTAGTGTTCAGTGGATGTTAAGGTTGTATTACAAAGTTTACCATCATCTTATTTCACCTCTTTGGTGATCAGTTGCTTGATTTTTAATTAACCTATGATATCATATTTGCTGTTTTACAGCAGGTTTTTAAATTGTTAATGTGTTTTTGCCGTTCTTGGCGTGTAAGGCCTTCAGCCGTGAATGTGGTTATTTGCCTTAATATTCTAATTTGGTATTTTTATTGTAGCAGTAAGCCTTAAAACCTTATTTACTGCAATTCCTGGCATCTGATGCTTTCTGCTGTGTTTTTGGCCACTTGCCTTTACTATTTCAATACCTGTAATTTGTAAGGTACAGGAATGGCGTGTAAGGCCTTCTGCCCAGATCACAGTGGCTTGCTTTTAAAACATGATTTGCTGTATCTGCATTTAATAGTGTTTTGATAAATAATAACTCACTGAAAATACTATTATTTTTCATTAATAACGTGTGGTATTTTTACTTATTGTTGAGTCTGGAATTACTGCAAAAGGCAACCAATAGTAACTGATTACGCCCCGTCCGCAGTCGTAACCGAATCGTGCCTTTCCTTGACCATCAGCTTTCATACAACATCTTCAGAAATTTTTCGGCAGACGTGTGACCACTCGAAGTCTGAATCGAACAGTGCACGTAACATAGTTGACAGAGATCGGTCTTTCGGATGGCTATATAAAGTTTACCGACCACCTAGGTACTGTTTCATGAGTTTCTTCTTTCTCCCAGTCTATCATAGTCAACAACATAAACCAGATATACTGAAAAAGCGGTCATCACTGTAATTCACACAGTACATACCAGACACTTCTAACAACGATGGGTATGCAGTAAACTAGGCCAATCAGGATGATGTCCAGAACAACGATGTGGAAATCGTGCATTGTTCTCTACGATCGTTGCTCGAGAATGAAACTAACATTCACTTTATATCATCATCATCACTGTTCTGCCTTAGGGCAGGTCTTCACATGTAGTTCTCCATGCAGTTTTTTATATAAAAGACAGAAATTCAGTAATAGTCTGCGTTTCTGTTAGATCTATGAACATATGGAAATAAGTACCTTGATCCACGAATCTCACTCTCCGTAGGCCTTCATTAAAGTGTTACATACAGCTCCATAACAAAAATCTCATGGCTTTCCAGAACACGCAGCTCTTCTTTGTTCGTTTCTGTGTATTGTCTGCCCTATACATTTTCCATCTATTCACCTCCCCCACGAAGAGATTTGTCACTTTATGACAGATATAATTCACTGTTCGATAACAACACGATATCTCTCAAACCGGTCGTAAATTTGTCGCTGGGTAGAAGATTTACTTCACTGTCAAAGCAATATCCATCATCCTATATTTACATCTCACATAGCAATAAATTTCGTACCTAAATTTGAAAGATGTGATTTGAAACACTTCTTCACGTATACAGTGTAGTATCATGTCGTGGACCTATTATGAACCGGTATTGTTGTATTCAGACATATGTTAAATAAAAAAATGAAAGAACAAAAGTTTGCCCTATTAGCGCTAAACTCATTCCATAACTTTTCCTGGAAATTAAAAACATGCAAGCAGCCCTGACCACAGTGTTCGGAAGTATATCCAACAAGCTTCGGTTTCGTTTTATTTCTCCTGTATTATGTAAAGATCGTTCAGCATAATAACATATATAACATATCAACTGAAGAAACAAAATGAAAGGATTTTGTGTCTATTGACCAGAAATGGTTGCTCAAGGCAGTAGCATAGGCCAGGCACTTGTAATGGGAATAAACAATTTAAGCTATATCTCCGCAATATCCTTCCCTCCAGAGAGGTAGTCACACACACACACACACACACACACACACACACACACACACATATATATATATATATATATATATATATATATATATATATATATATATATAGGGGGTTCAAATTCCGATCCAGTACTCAATTTTAATCTGCCAGCAAGTATAAACATATATTAGACTTTTAAAGTTGGCATCTCTTCTTTCTGCCGGTAGCTGATCGTGTGTAATTCATGCAAAAGATGTGTACTGAACTAAAATTCTGCACTCACAGTATGCATCAACTCCACGAAATGTAAAGTCCTTCTTTTGTCATCAATCAGTCATTTATTTCTTCTGAACTGTAGTATTTACACCGTTAGCCTAGAAAAAACATTGGATTTAGACGTATCATGTTAAGGCGGGATTCATGACACTCTTAATACATCTAGCAGCACGAACTCATGACTACCTGACATGCACTTAACATTAACCAGAACTTGTTTGGAAATAACTGTTATAGAATTACACATCAACAGGTATCCACGAAAGCACTAAGATAGTTACAGAAGTCCAGAGTTCAATAGTGTGAGTTTAGTTTAGAAATGTTACATGTTCCATTTCTGTAAATTTAATATTAAGTTTAGTTGGCTGCTCTTTATCATTGGTTAATTTGAGAGGTACCATATTCCGAATAAATATTTACAGTGCCACACACAATACATTTGACTTGTAAATAATTTAACAAGAAAAAAATCTTGCTGTTTCTAAACTTCTCCTTGTAAACGTAATATACAGGCACAACTAAATCACTGTGGTGATCAATACTGTTGACAATGTAAAGAATTGAAATATGTGAGACTAAAATGTTTATGAGTAAGATCTTGAAGTTAGTTCAATTTCGTTTGTGTATACAATTTTGTTTAATGTTTATAGTTTGGTAAAGTTTGGTCTACTGTCTGTTTGCTATCGATGTCCTCCAAGCTGTTAAAAATTATGGTTCTCCTATCTCTCTGCTAAAGGTGTCAAGTGACCTATATACATCCTTGGCCAAAATACTGAGCACCCTATAAATTTTGTATGTGTGCGATACATAACAGAAAATAAACCCTTCGGTATAAAAAGTAGTTTGTGGGCATCGAAAAAGGCCAAAACAATTATCCACCTGACCCACAAATAAAACATCCGGTGTAACACATTTGTGATTTGAAAATCTTTTATGTACTATCAGTTCGTTACACTCGCTCGTTGAGGCCACATAATAGTTATCCAGTGCTCTTTGATGTCGAGATCTTAGACGCGATGGTACTGCTGCACTATGCCTAAAAGAAACGAACTTAGTTTACCAAAACGAGTGCAGATGAAGCTTTTCCATGAGGAAAATCGCAGGTAGAGATTTCGAAAACTGTGAAATGTGTACAATATGCTGCAAAGCTATTTTCCATGATCGGGTCACATGTTAATAGCCCCAGAAGCTGGCGAAAGCGAATCACAACAGACCATTAGGACTGAATGATTGTAAGAGATTCGTTAAAAAAATTGGAAGAAAACCTCTTTAGACCTCAGTGCTGAGTTGTCTGAAAGTTTTAACAAAACAAAATCTGTTCGCACCACTCGTAGACGACTTCAAGAAGCTGGTATGAATGTAAAGCCATGAATAAGCCAAGCCTGTGTTACAAATATGGAAAGGCAGGTTATAAGTGGGCTCTAAAGCACCAAACGTTCACCGAGAAGATCGGTCAAATATCGTGTAGCACATATTCAGTTAAGTTTGTCAACCTGTTGCTCTAAAAACACATACCAATGTGGGTAAGAAACAAAATGTATTAATTTAAAAACCCATGAAAGAAGTCTCTATAATATTTATTCCCGTTTCAGATTCTTGGTACACCGGGAGTGGCCTATGTCAGTCATCGGATGGGCGAGGAATACAATCCAGAGTGTGTGGTATTTATCGTAAAACACGGCAGAGGGAGTGTCATGATCTGGTGCTGCATAAGCGCTGCAGGAGTGGGACGCATGGTCGTAAAGAACGCTCCATGGATTCCACAACGTACATAGAAGTCCTAGAGTCAGCTTTACTGCCCTCTTTTAAAACCCTTTTTGGAGATAAAAATAAGGACGGCTTTAAATTCCAGCACGATAATGCACCCTGCCATCAATGTGCAGCACAATGACTTGGCTTCGGAAAAATAACTTCGAGCTTCTGAGCTGGCCCGCCCTGGAGCATTTATGAGGTTTATTTTAAAGCAAAGTCAGGCGGCACACAACTAAATCAAAAGAAGAGTTAAAAGACCGCCAGCTCCTTGAATGGAATGCTATAAGTGCCGAAGATGGTTAAAGCTACTGTACTCTCTACCAAAACTAATTTCTGCTGTAATAAGGGCCAAAGGAAGGCCCACGAAATATTGATTTTATGTTATTAACAAGCATTATGAACTCGAGCAAATTCTTTCTATTTATCTTATTTAGCCGGCCGCGGTGGTCTCGCGGTTCTAGGCGCGCAGTCCGGAACCGTGCGACTGCTACGGTCGCAGGTTCGAATCCTGCCTCGGGCATGGATGTGTGTGAGGTCCTTAGGTTAGTTAGGTTTAAGTAGTTCTACGTTCTAGGGGACTAATGACCACAGCAGTTGAGTCCCATAGAGCTCAGAGCCATTTGAACCATTTATCTTATTTATGGATTCTTCAGTCGATTCTTGATAGAACAATTCCATATTTCTTATTTTACACTACACTCGGCGTTACATATGGTGCTCAATACTTCTGGCCAAGGATGTACTTCCTGAATGGAGCATCCAGGTCTCCGAACATACAGTTCATGACTGGTTCCAAATTACTGTCGTCTCCATGTCCGTCACGTAGTATTTAGACAAAAAGTTTGGGTAAGTCTGTATGTGACTAAGTGTCACTCATTCATTTCTGGTTACCCACTTTCTATCATTGACAGACGCAGTATGAATCACGAAAGCATCAAATGAGAACAAGATTGTAACACTACATAATAGACGCCCATACAACCAGTATAATTCACATAACATACGTATTGTTGTGGCCCAGAGATAATGCACACTAAAAGTTCTTCATGTTCTTCCTTGGAAACACACGGACCGGACCGCCTGCGCCAACGACAGGTAGTAGACTGCCCGCTAGGAGGAAATGCTGAGCGAGTTGTAGCAAACATACAAGTTGTCGCAGCAAGCGGTAACGGCTTTGCGTCAGAGTCTGCGAGCAAAGCATAATGACACCATGGAAGCCGAGAAACACTGTCATACAGTGACAAAGCAGGGTACCGTAAGGATCGCTATGGATAACGCAACACCAAGTTTTCAGGTATCATGCCACCGCAAAAGAGGCTCCGATAGGTGAAGCTGCGAAAGTCTGAAGTCACTAGGAGAGCTGACAGCCAGAGAAAATCAGGACACATGATGTCATAGCCATTATCACCGCCACAGGGCGCACAGGAAACGCCAACATAAATACCCCACACTTCTTAACAAATGAAGTACTTCTTATTGCTGAGTGCCAACTGTAGACTGCCCCGTGCATAGTCTCAGCGCTTCTGTAAGCTACAGCTACCCTGTGTGAGGGGAGGTCAACTTTCGGCATGCCTAGCTCTACGGAACGACGGGTCCATATGGAAGCAAGCTCCTGCTGCCAGCTGCACTGCCAACTTCCGACGTCATCCTGTAGCCCTCCTGGAGGCTTGATCGGCATCACCCGCACGCTGTCGGTCATCTGCCTTCGAGTGGATAAGCGCTGCTACTGCTCATCCCGTACATATGGCAGACACCGGTGCTGCTCGCTCGTTGTCCTAAACTGTGGCTCAGAGCCGACATCTGTGAGTCAGCGAGTAATTCCGTTGGAGCTGGGGCGAGATTCCTGCAATTCCTGCGCCGTATTCCGCGGGTCGACAGCCGTCCCGTGACGAAACAGCCACCACCTGAAGCTTCGCTGTGCTGGCGATACTCCGAAACGAGCGCACGCCGCCTTCCCGCCGCTAACAAGGCGTTACTCTGTCGGCTGGGTGTGGTGAGGCGCTTTGAAAAACAATCCTGTATTACTGCCCAATAAACGTGTTATTGTCAACATCGTTCTTGAGGTCCCTGAGTCAAACTTGGACCTGCCTCCACATCGTGCACCGCTGTCTCCTGACGACTATGAAAATGAGCGTTTGGCGTCATTGGCCGGGAGGATCTTTGCAGGGCAGGTGCGGCCGCCTTCGTGCAGTTCTTATTACATTTGCCGCGCACTGGGCGAACTGCGCGGTGTGTGGCGATGAAATGATGATGAAGACAGCACAACACTCATTTCCCAAGCGCAGAAAATTCCCGACCCAGCCGAGGATCGAACCCGGGCACGTAGGACGGAAATCTGTCACGCTGACCACTCAGCTATCGGGGCGGACTCCTGACGACTACAGGAGGCTGGGACCGGACCCCTGCAGTACTGCTTTAATCTCTCTTTTGGTGTTCTAGATACGATTAGTGCGCTCTGTAATATTTACTATGCATATCGTACTGGGGGCAAAGGCCTTGCCACAGTGGATACACCGGTTACCGTGAGATCACCGAAGTTAAGCGCTGTTTGGCGTGGCCGGCACTTGGATGGCTGACCATCCCGCCACCATGCGCTGTTGCCATTTTTCGGGGTGCACTCGGCCTCGTGATGCCAATTGAGGAGCTACTCGACCGAATAGTAGAGGCTGCAGTCAAAGAAAACCATCATAACGACCGGGAGAGCGGTGTGCTGACCACACGCCCCTCCTATCCGCATCTTCAGCTGAGGATGATACGGCGGTCGGATGGTCCCGATGGGACACTTGTGGCCTGAAGACGGAGTGCCTTTTTTGCTTTTATATCGTACTGGAAACTGGAAGCTTTTGCAACATGATTCCCAAATTCCAATGTTAATTACATTGCATAAGATATATTCAAAAGAAGCGAGCGGGAGACTGTAAAATAAAAAACACTGAATGGTTCATAATTCTATTTTACTACAGTGGAAGGCGTTCCTAAAAGAGCGCTGATGCCTCAGACACGCTGCCAGAGGAACAAGGGCGTACACCCACATGACGCCAGAGTGAGTACGAGTGGCATCGACCGTCCATCGGACTGAGTTGCGCTTTAAACGGAGAAGAGCAAAGGGAATAGTGTGATTCCCTGGAACGGAACGAGTGCGGGTAACGGAAATGCATCTACTAATGGCACAAGTGTAAGGAGAGCGCAGTGTGTGCGTTGTAATTCCGATGCTCATTCCGATATGTGCCGTATCTCGCCGGTCTTGAACAATGAGGTCAACCACCTATTGGACGATTGTATTAGACATGCGGTGTGGCGTTCGAGATTTCATTTCATGGGCCAACGTCTTCTCTCCTTCCTTGGATCGCTTGCACTACGCGTTGACTCTTTATCATTTACTAGTGCCATTCTTCAATGAATTTTCGTATCCTGCATTCCTTCTGCTGTCAGGAAATGCTCTACACTCTCGTTCCTCTTTTGAAGCTTCCTTTTTATTGTTTTTACCATAGCTGTATGCAGTGGACGGCGACGTTTGAACGTGTTCGCTCTGTCGTTACGTGTCTGTGAGCCTATCTCCCTTTAGCGGATAGTTCGAGACCTCAGTATTCTTACAGGGATATCTTCTTCTGTAGATAATGCCGTTACGACCTCTTTAGCGGTTTTCTTCTCACATCCTCCGGCTCGTTACCTTCAGACTACACATTGTATATGGATTTCTCTTGTCAAAATAGACAACACATACACTCTAAGACTAAAAAAGAACACGACACGAAGGATATTTGCAATTCATATTCTTACAGGTATCGACGGAAAATACAAAACTTTGAACTTCGACGGCGAATGAACGGATGAATGTGTGACGCTGCAGCACTGTTTCATCGCGAGCTGGCATGGACAATAAACAGGAGACATGTCGATATCAGGGTATAAAGTCATTCCGTGTACTCAGGTGGTTAATAACTATACCTCACAGAGAAGAGCGGGGACAATACACGCAGATGTCACAGAAGACGCTATTTGGGCTCATAGAAGTTGGTTGGAATAGTCGGCGAGTTGCTCTATATTTGAATAGCAACGATGCCATTGTTCGTCAATGTTGGCAGGAGTGGGTGAACCACGGCCGAACACAGCCTCAAGAAGGACGCGGTCGACTTGAAGAGAAGACAGAAGGTGAGGACCGACCAGTCGAGAGAGATTCCAAGAAGTTATAGGTGCATCAGTCTGAAGTAACTGCTTAACACTAATAAAAAGACAAAAAGTTTCTCTAATAATAGTCCTAGAGCCCTGATTCGTCATTATCATAGAACTGACGCCCACTGGTGCATTATTGACCACCAGAACCATTAAGAGGCAGCATACAAATGGCTCAAATGGCTCTGAGCACTATGGGACTCAACTGCGGTGGTCATCAGTCCCCTAGAACTTAGAACTACTTAAACCTATCTAACCTAACGACATCACACACACCCATGCCCGAGGCAGGATTCGAACCTGCGACCGTAGCAGCAGCGCGGCACCGGACTGGAGCGCCTAGAACCGCACGGCCACCGCGGCCGGCGGCAGCATACAAAAAGGCGCTTGAGCTCACGGTGACACGAGTGTAAGGCTGTTAACTTTATACCATCATATACTACTCTGTAAGGTTATATTTGTAATATATTATAACTTCGACATTCCTACAAAGGGTTTCCATGTGCAGACGGAAGCTGGAGTCACACAGTAAGAGGAAAGTTTAGGTGTTTCAAGTGGGGTAAAACTGTGGAGCGCTTTATCCATAGTTTGTGCCGAATCTCTGCAAACCTTCACTACCTTGCAAAAGTGAACCACAACAAAAACAAAGCACCTTCTTTCGCAAATGAAATAACTGTCCTGCCAAGAAGAAAAAGGAGTCAAGAATAGCATCTAGGGGACAAAAATTAAAATTCTAATCGATTAAGAGACCATGAAACAAAGAAACCAATCACAAAAAACGATCCTGATCGAATAACAGAAAATGAATCAAGTGTACAAGCTTTTCCCTCTCTATCTGTAATTAAAGGTACTTTAATTCTCCTATAGAATACTAGATTCTACGTCGAAAGTACTAGGAGTGGTGGTATGCATACTTCTTTATTTATTTAGTTTCTGGATATTTTATTTGCGATCGGTATTAAAATTCATTTCATCTGACTGAAATATTTTTGTAGGTTTTTGTAGTTTTAAACTTACTCACAAGCATCATTATTATCCATTAAATCAATTTTTTTGTAAATAGTTATATTGTCGTTTGCTGAGAAACAAGGGACAGTACACAAATGTTTACTCAAAATGAAATTCAGGAAGAAATGAAAAACTCTTATCCATCATCATTACAATAACAATGACGAAATGGGCTTATACCCTGTCATTGAGTAAGGCTGCACATTTGTGTCGCTTTTCTATGTGTGCGTTGTAGTTCACAATTTCTCTCTCTCTCTGTCTACATGTATATAACAATTTTATATCTGAGGTACAATCCATACATATCGTAAAAATGTATGTATGTATGTATGTATGTGTGTGTGTGAGTGTGTGTGTGTGTGTGTGTGTGTGTGTGTGTGTGTGTGTGTGTGCGCGTTTTGTGTTTGTTTGTTTGTGTGTGTGTGTGTGTGTGTATGTATGGTCCACATCTCCTCCTAAACCACTGGAATGGTTTCAACCGAACATGGTACACAATCCATTATTGTCAGGCAACAATCGCTGTGGTGGTAAGAACAGCCTAAATATCATAGTTCAGAAGATATGACATCGCCAACAATTACATGCGTGAAAAATTGTGGCATCATTCGGTGTTTTTCCTCTGCGCTACAAATTGTGTTTGCAATAAATTTTGCAGGAAATATACGCCGCTAAATGTAACGACAAAAATATCTCATGGTAGAGTACTAAGTTCAGGAGATATGAGATCATTAACACTGAGATGCGTACGAAACTGCCGCCACTGTTCATTATGTTTAAATTTATTTCTTATTTTCTGCTAACTCTATTCGCAACACGGATTACAGACAATATCCACATATGCTGTTGAATGTACCATTGTATGAGATACAGACCAGAGACGAAGGCGTGAACAATAACATGCGTGAAAGAAAGGCGCCAACACGACGACATTTTAATACATCTATTCTTTGCTACTAAGACACTCCTACAGAGGACTCAGCTAGGGGAAATCATTCACATCTGGCAACTTTTTTGACAGCTTTTTACTGTAAAGCGCAAACGGCTGTAGGCGAAAGAGATAGCTGTCTATAGAGCTAAGAAGAGGCGCTAACATAGAGACGTTTCTAAAATGGCGTTGTAAAGACGTGAAGGACCTGCGTCTGTTGTCCAAAAACTGTTGTAGTGTCATGTTTCTTAGCTTGAATACCGTAGAAATGCATTCGTACGTTATGCACTTTTCTTCGTAAGATTGTTTGATAATTTCATAGGTGCTTTCGCGGAAACGAAAATGCTTCTATACTTCGATGTACAGTTCATTTTTTGTTTCCGTTTCTAACAGAAAATTGGAAAATGTATACCCGGCAATGCCGGGCTAGGTAGCTAATAGCAATAATTACGTCTTTTGTTTCAACTGTCTGAAAGCCACTTTCGAAATTTGCCTCCTCCGGCGTCATTGTAACCATGCGTCCCCTAGCGACCCCCAACTGGGCCGAAGTTGCGTAACGCCTGTTATCGGCCGAGAACCAATGTATCCAACGTGGCAAGGCAAGGCCGTTGGCGCCATATTAGGTAATTAGTCAAGAATGTGTAATGTTCTTTCGCATACTTGTTGCTAATCACGAAGCAGGCCAATTATTAACTGACTGGGAGAAGAAAGGATATGTAGTCTAACAGTCGACGGTTCAAATGGCCCTGAGAACTATGGGACATAACGTATGAGGTTATCAGTCCCCTTCACTTAGAACTACTTAAACCTAACCTAAGGACATCACACATGTCCATGCACGAGGCGGGATTCGAGCATGCGACCGTAGCAGCAGCGCGGTTCCGGACTGAAGCACCTAGAACCACTCGGCCACAGCTGCTTGCTAATATACATATTATTGTAAGTAACTATTGCCACCTTGAATAGCTCCAAAAGGGATAGTAGCTGAAATGTTTGTGGGACAAACGATGCATGGACCAACAGCAGCCATAATATGATGTTGGTTTTTTGTTGCTAGGTGGGTTCGCGTCAGAGATATGGTCAACATTTTTTTAATGGTGTGCAATAGTATTTTACTTATTTTCTGATAGCGGCTATCGAGACGATCTCATTGGTGTGTAACAGTAAGGTCTTTGAAGGTCAACGAAGGACAGAAAGGTGACATGAACGTCCATTTATAGAAGTAGTTCGAAGTGTTGACCATTGGTATCAGTGCACTGCTGAAATCTTCTTATTATGGACTGAGTGGTATTCCTATCACTTCGGTACTTATCGAAGCACTTGCTCTGACGATTCTCTCTCGGATATCGTGCAAATAGTAAATAAGGTGTATCCGTCTAACGTGCTATTCACACGTAAGAACCATTCGACGGTTTCACTATACAGCAGCAATAGGAACGGTAAGACTAGCATAGTCGAATCAAGCGAATGTGAATGATGTATTCCTTAGAAGAACAAGTCGGTATACTTTCTCACTTACGGAGAACGCCAACGAAATTTAGTGAGAGCTAGAGTCTCATACACTGAAAGGTATCCTCAACGTATCCATCCTACACGCCGTATATTTAAATATGTGTATGATAAGTTAAGAGCAACTGGATCCTTAACGCATCGGACACATATCCGGCGAAGGAAAGTTACTAACGAGGAAACGGAAATTGATACTTTTGCCACTGTGGTTCGAAGTTCTTATATTAGTTCGCGTCAAATCGCAAGTAAATCTGGCATGTGCCACAGTAGTGTTGTTCGTGTTCAGCTTTGCCATAAATATCATCCTAACCATATCGGTCTACACCAAGAATTGACTGGTTCGAACTGTATGCGTCCCACTGAATTCTGCCGATGGGCTCAACTTCTGATTCAGAGGGATGACACATTTATTGTTTTGATTTTATTTACTAACGGGGCTACATTCACAAACCACGGAAATGTTGCTTTACGTTATTGGGCAACTGAAAATACCTATTGGCTGTAGCAAGTTGCACACCAAAAGCAGTGGTCGATGAATGTACGGTGTCGGATTCTGGAGGACAGAATTATGAGCCCCTATTTCATAGAAGGAAATCTTATTAGTAGGCTGTACACCACATTCCTGCAAGAAATATTAGGCCTGGTATTGGAAGAAATAACTTGAGGAACAAGGAACAGAATGTGGTATCAACTCGATGCGTATCTGGCACATGTTTCGCTGATTGCTAGAAATGCGTTGGTTTGGATGCAGAGGAGATTTGTCGTGGCCGGCTCGTTCGCCAGACCTGACGCCTCTGGATTTTTCCTTGTGGGGATTGGGATTCGTAAAAGACACTGTTTATAAAGACGTTCCAACTACACCTGAAGACATGCGAGAGCGAACTGTCAGAGCATGTGCTTCGATAAATGCCGATGTGATAACGAATACCATTGAATCCACGATAAGAAGATTGCAGTACTACATTGATAGCAATAGTCATTACTTCGAACAGCTTCTGTAAATGGACGTTTATGCCACTTTTGTGACATTCGTTGACCTTCAAATACCTTACTATTACGCATCATTAGAGTCTTCTCGATAGCCGCTATCAGAAAATTAGTACCAAACTATAGCATCCCATTTAAAAGAAAAACAAAGTTGACGTTCACGTCCCTGAAGTGACCCCACCTAGCAACAAAAAAACGATGTCATATGTTGTTCCCCGTTGTCCCATGCAACTTTTCTTCCACAAACCTTTCAGCTGCAACATACACTCCTGGAAATGGAAAAAAGACCACATTGACACCGGTGTGTCAGACCCACCATACTTGCTCCGGACACTGCGAGAGGGCTGTACAAGCAATGATCACACGCACGGCAGAGCGGACCAACCAGGAACCGCGGTGTTGGCCGTCGAATGGCGCTAGCTGCGCCGCCGCCGTCAGTGTCAGCCAGTTTGCCGTGGCATACGGAGCTCCATCGCAGTCTTTAACACTGGTAGCATGCCGCGACAGCGTGGACGTGAACCGTATGTGCAGCTGACGGACTTTGAGCGAGGGCGTATAGTGGGCATGCGGGAGGCCGGGTGGACGTACCGCCGAATTGCTCAACACGTGGGGCGTGAGGTCTCCACAGTACATCGATGTTGTCGCCAGTGGTCGGCGGAAGGTGCACGTGCCCGTCGACCTGGGACCGGACCGCACGGACGCACGGATACACGCCAAGACCGTAGGATCCTACGCAGTGCCGTAGGGGACCGCACCGCCACTTCCCAGCAAATTAGGGACACTGTTGCTCCTGGGGTATCGGCGAGGACCATTCGCAACCATCTCCATGAAGCTGGGCTACGGTCCCGCACACCGTTAGGCCGTCTTCCGCTCTAGCCCCAACGTCGTGCAGCCCGACTCCAGTGGTGGCGCGACAGGCGTGAATGGGGGGACGAATGGAGACGTGTCGTCTTCAGCGATGAGAGTCGCTTCTGCCTTGGTGCCAATGATGGTCGTATGCGTGTTTGGCGCTGTGCAGGTGAGCGCCACAATCAGGACTGCATACGATCGAGGCACACAGGGCTAATACCCGGCATCATGGTGTGGGGAGCGATCTCCTACACTGGCTGTACACCTCTGGTGATCGTCGAGGGGACACTGAATAGTGCACGGTACATCCAAACCGTCATCGAACCCATCGTTCTACCATTCCTAGACCGGCAAGGGAACTTGCTGTTCCAACAGGACAATGCACGTCCGCATGTATCCCGTGCCACCCAACGTGCTCTATAAGGTGTAAGTCAACTACCCTGGCCAGCAAGATCTCCGGATCTGTCCCCCATTGAGCATGTTTGGGACTGGATGAAGCGTCGTCTCACGCGGTCTGCACGTCCAGCACGAACGCTGGTCCAACTGAGGCGCCAGGTGGAAATGGCATGGCAAGCCGTTCCACAGGACTACACCCAGCATCTCTACGATCGTCTCCATGGGAGAATAGCAGCCTGCATTGCTGCGAAAGGTGGATATACACTGACTAGTGCCGACATTGTGCATGCTCTGTTGCCTGTGTCTATGTGCCTGTGGTTCTGTCAGTGTGATCATGTGATGTATCTGACCCGAGGAATGTGTCAGTAAAGTTTCCCCTTCCTGGGACAATGAATTCACGGTGTTCTTTTTTCAATTTCCAGGAGTGTACGTTCGGAGTTATTCTAAGTCTCATTAGATAGTGATTCACCCGTGTGTGTGTGTGTGTGTGTGTGTGTGTGTGTGTGTGTGTGTGTGTGTGTGCGTGTGTGTGTGTGTCTGTGTATGTGTGTGGAGGGGGGATGGGATGGATGTTACACATCTTCTAAACCACTGGACTTTTGGTGAGGGGCATACGACGTCAAACGGGCCGACTTGGAGTAGGAGAGGTACCACAGGACATTTTAATTTCCTCTGCCTATACTTTTACAAATAAATTCATAAATTTTTGTCATTATGCCCAGGAAGGGTTCAGGATTCACACTCAAAGTAGTGGAAGTTAAAAACATAGTAAAATAATATTTTTTTACGTTTGAAACTTCATAATTTTTTCACTTACTTTGGCTGCATTTGTTGCTACTGGTACACTTTTCTTCATAAGAGAGATTCTTCTATGAATTTTGCACTGCTTATTAAACACAAACACCTTAATGCAAAAGTTTAGAATTTTCAAAAATGCTAAAAGCTGTGGTAAAAATTGAGATAGTTAAAATGTAAGTTTTTTTCTAAACATATGTAGAGCTATGAAGACGTGAAGTGGCTTTGCCATTCACTAGTTTACAAAATCACGTTATAGATACGCGCAGCAGTTGTACGACTGTTTTATAATTTGATAGGTGTTTTCACTAATGTAAGAACACGAATTTTTTTCGATACTGGCTACAAACATAGATCATTTACTGTTGTCGTTCCTAATAGAGAATTGGCATAATGAATACACAGACAATCCCCATTTGTCAGCAAGTGGCAAATAAAATGGGGTTTGCATGTCCATCTAACGTGCATCTGAGCTCCGATGACCTAACAAGCGGTCAACCATTGTTGTCACGACGGCCTCGCACTATATAAACTGAGTACTCGGTACAAGGGAGAAACAATGATATATCTGCAGTCATTCCGTTTTCTCATTCAGTGTCAATACTGACAATTAAAGAAACGCTCATACTATAAGGCACGTGTCGTTTGGAATAGATGAAGACCGCAGCTGTAAACAGCGTAAGGGTCGGTAGTTTATACTTGCACAATACCCCATGATATGGCAGCTCTCACTCATGTTTCAAATTCTCACTAATGGCAGCTGTATCAGGATGTGCGCATGTAAACTGTAGGAAGAGCCAAAACATTGTTGCCAGCAGTAGTAACGCATGCCATGTTCGTATCACTTTCAGAGACGGTTTTTAATGATCTCGAAATGATGTGGTTAACAATTACTCGACTTATAAATATCCTGAATATGTTTCTGGACCCAAATACGCTTCATAATATTTTGTTAATCAAGTAAATTTACATATGTATTTAAGCATTAAAAAATGTTATGTTGTACCTCTTACATCTACCTACATCTACATCTACATGACTACTCTGCAATTCACATTTAAGTGCTTGGCAGAGGGTTCATCGAACCACAATCATACTATCTCTCTACTATTCCACTCCCGAACAGCGAGCGGGAAAAACGAACACCTAAACCTTTCTGTTCGAGCTCTGATTTCTCTTATTTTATTTTGATGTTCATTCCTACCTATGTAGGTTGGGCTCAACAAAATATTTTCGCATTCGGAAGAGAAAGTTGGTGACTGAAATTTCGTAAAAAGGTCTCGCCGCGACGAAAAACGTCTATGCTGTAATGACTTCCATCCCAACTCGTGTATCATATCTGCCACACTCTCTCCCCTATAACGTGATAATACAAAACGAGCTGCCCTTTTTTGCACCCTTTCGATGTCCTCCGTCAATCCCACCTGGTAAGGATCCCACACCGCGCAGCAATATTCTAACAGAGGACGAACGAGTGTAGTGTAAGCTGTCTCTTTAGTGGACTTGGTGCATCTTCTAAGTGTCCTGCCAATGAAACGCAACCTTTGGCTCGCCTTCCCGACAATATTATCTATGTGGTCCTTCCAACTGAAGTTGTTCGTAATTTTAACACCCAGGTACTTAGTTGAATTGACAGCCTTGAGAATTGTACTATTTATCGAGTAATCGAATTCCAACGGATTTCTTTTGGAACTCATGTGGATCATCTCACACTTTTCGTTATTTAGCGTCAACTGCTACCTGACACACCATACAGCAATCTTTTCTAAATCGCTTTGCAACTGATACTGGTCTTCGGATGACCTTACTAGACGGTAAATTACAGCATCATCTGCGAACAATCTAAGAAAACTGCTCAGATTGTCACCCAGGTCATTTATATAGACCAGGAACAGCAGAGGTCCCAGGACGCTTCCCTGGGGAACACCTGATATCACTACAGTTTTACTCTATGATTTTCCGTCTATTACTACGAACTGCGACCTTCCTGACAGGAAATCACGAATCCAGTCGCACAACTGAGACGATACCCCATAGCTCCGAAGCTTGATTAGAAGTCGCTTGTGAGGAACGGTGTCAAAAGCTTTCCGGAAATCTAGAAATATGGAATCAACTTGAGATCCCCTGTCGATAGCGGCCATTACTTCGTGCGAATAAAGAGCTAGCTGCGTTGCACAAGAGCGATGTTTTCTGAAGCCATGCTGATTACGTGTCAATAGATCGTTCCCTTCGAGGTGATTCATAATGTTTGAATACAGTATATGCTCCAAAACCCTACTGCAAACCGACGTCAATGATATAGGTCTGTAGTTAAATGGATTACTCCTACTACCCTTCTTGAACACTGGTGCGACCTGCGCAATTTTCCAATCTGTAGGTACAGATCTATCGGTGAGCGAGCGGTTGTATATGAGTGCTAAGTAGGGAGCTATAGTATCAGCGTAATCTGAAAGGAACCTAATCGGTATACAATCTGGACCTGAAGACTTGCCCGTATCAAGCGATTTGAGTTGCTTCGCAACCCCTAAGGTATCTACTTCTAAGAAACTCATGGTAGCAGATGTTCGTGTTTCAAATTCCGGAATATTCCATTCGTCTTCCCTGGTGAAGGAATTTCGGAAAACTGCGTTCAATAACTTCGCTTTAGCGGCACAGTCGTCGATAACAGTACCATCGGCACTGCGCAGCGAAGGTATTGACTGCGTCTTGCCGCTTGTGTACTTTTCATACGACCACAATTTCTTCGGATTTTCTACCAAATTTCGAGACAATGTTTCGTTGTGGAACCTATTAAAGGCATCTCGCATCGAAGTACGTGCCAAATTTCGCGCGAACCTTTGTTTCTGCGAATTTACGAGAAAGGATGATGGTAGAAAAGTTAACGACCATCCTTTACACCATGTATGTGTTGTAGTAAGGTCCTTGCTCTAATTACTTTTATATGGTACTGAACCATAGATTAATATTTGAGGGTGTCATACTTTATTTTTGTCAAAATTGATAATGGAGAAATTTTTACGGTATCAGACTGTGAAACAATTAGAGCTTTTTAAATGTGTATTGTCGAGAGATTTATTAGTAAGGATTTTTTAATTGGCCCAGCACATAAATGCTAGAAAATCCTAATGTCATTTATTTTGCACAAAAATCGTTTGACATAGATCGACGAATTTTTAATAACAAAATATTCGGCAGAACTATTCATTTTATAAATATGTCGTTTCTGCAGATATATTTGAATACAGCTACTTACGTGGATAAAATAATCATATTGCAAGTGTTTGTAGTCGGAGTATCTAATTTATGAAATTTTTTTGAAACTCTCCTGGGCAGTTTCTCAAAAGAAACAACTTGTCTCTTACCATTGTTTACAGCCAATGTTTTTATATATGGACCTGAAATACATTATAAAATTAAGTATGTCTCTAAAAATGCATTTTTATGTTAACAGAATATAAATTATCGTGAGAGAAACGGCAGGACTGCAGCCCAGTCAATCACATAATGAGGATAATCATAAAACAGATAGTCGTCGGAAGAACGAAGTAAAAGGATCGACAGGAGCAAAGAGCCTGTGACTCTATCCGAGATGAAAGGAAAAAACAACATCAGACTACGAAAGCTAAGCCAGATAATGCATTTGACGTATGGAGATTCTGTTTAATCAGCGAGATATATAACGGGAAATGTATGAACAATATTAAAAGTGAACGTGAATTTACCAAACTCATCAGAACGTATACTCAAGAAGAATATTCAACAACTTTTATAAAACACTAGAACGTTGAATATTGCTGAGAAAACGGAAATTGATTGTATCAAGTTTATGCGTAAGCTCGTCGCCTTTTTATATAAGTTCAATAAACACAACAGACACATATAATAGAGATTTTAGTAATCATAAACACAACAGACACAAATAACAGAAATTTAAGTAATCAATAGCATATTCTCCTTCATTATATACAACAGTCTGCCGACGCTGGGGTAACTTTCCGATTCCGCTGCTGTAGAAATAATGTGGTTTTGAGGAGAAGAACTTGTCGAGTCTTTTTCGAATCACACTTTCATCCGAAAAGGACTTTCGTTGAAGGTTGTTCGACAGAGAGCGGAAAAGTGGAAAATCGGAGGGCTAAAGGTCAGGTAAATAAGGTGGTTGCGGAATGACTCCTTAAACCAACTCTAGTACTACAGTGTTTTTTGCCAGTATAGTTTTACGAGAGTGTGGGCGTTCTCGTGAAGTAGCATCAGTGCACGCAGTCATCTTGGTCGTCGTTCTTGGACTACGCCCGTAACACTTCTTAGTTTTGGCAATGAATGTCAGTAGCGATCGCTACACTTGGGGAGAGCAATTCTTAGTAGACAGCACACAGTAGCCGTTCCAGCAGACCAGTGACGAAACATGATAGGAATCGTCGATGTTGTCCAGGAACCAATTGATGACGAGCAAGCACAGATGCACATATGGTCATCCACTGATCTGTGTGTTTCTGTCTTAGAGCGTACGGTGTCCATTCATCAGATTTTTTAACATTTCCCCTTAGAATGAAAATTTTATACGATAGCGGATGGCGGAATCATCATAGCTCAACAAATCTCCCAGTTCTCGAATGCACTGAGGTGGATCATTGTGGATTAATGCGTTTAAACGATCTTCATCAGCCTCTAATGTCTTCCAGTGCGTGGAGAGTCATTAACGTCGGAACGATCCGGCTTAAAACGAGAAACCATTTCCTTGACATGCTCTGGCCAATGGCATCATCACCATAAACGGCGAAAATATTTCTGGCTGCCTCCACTGCTGTCATCCCTCTACTGAAGTAAGGCAGAAGAGTATGTCGGATGTGTTCCGATTTCTTCACTTGGCACTAAATTTTCCAGTGACCACAGCTCCACTTAATAAGTAAATTCAAACAGCAACAGTGAACTACAAATAAAATATGACAATCGATGAACAAACTCGTAGCAGCCGGAATACTAGCAAGCAAAACGAAAACCCTACGAGTTTAAGCACCAACCTAATATCACTACGTAATAAATGAACATTTACATCTATTTTTTTAAGATAATCTTAACATCTAACGATCATGAAACAATGTACGGATTTGCAGCTGTCCATAGTTGAAATGAAAAGAAGTCGAAACAGTTTGAGACGAAAGAATGATCAATGAGACACCCACGAAGCACGTCACTGCAGTAATACAATATTTAAATTTCCTTATGTACATACAAAGTCTGCTTTTAGCTATATTTACCATTAATTGCAGTAAACTCATTTGAATTTGTCAGACAGCTACTGAAAGAGTCCTCTGTCTCGCAGAATTTTCTGTTAAAGTATATCTGAAGTGAACTTCCGCTTCTCACCAGGCCATTACAAATGCAAATCTTGTAGCGGTAAAACTAATTAGTATGGAAATACTAGCTGTATCGTCCTTCAGAATAAATACAGTGGTCTCCAGTAATTTCAGGCATAAAATAAAAGCTAGAAATTAGTGTTCATTGAGTACATGCGATTACCAGCATTTCAAAACGTGAATGTGAACTTGATAGTATAAAAAATTTAGATGAGTGCTCTAGCTACGAATTTCTATGATATACTGCCAGAACTCAACTTCAGAATTATTGTTACATTTTTGCATTAAAAACCATAACTGAAAATAATAATCTTGAACAATTACGTATTTATCGCCTAGGAAAGTTACCAAACCAGGAATCACAAATCATAAAAAAACACAGTACTGCAGAAGTTAAGAGCATGTACTTACTATTTAACAGTCAGAATCAGACTGCTGGACGCAGAGAATAAAGTGTATTAAATTGCATGAACGGGACGTCAGAGAGGCTGTTTTTTCAGAGGTTGAAGATTTGTGACGTTCTCTGCAGCTCCAATACGTATTAAAAAAGTAAAATTAATCTAGAACTTCGTTTGCCTACAGATATTTTGTGATGGGATTCATACAGAAAGGAAACGGTTTTCGTTCTGAATTTATCGTACAGTAGTATAAGATTTTACTACTGGTGCGTTACATTGTATTTTATTGTGTGAATAGTTTTCTTTTAGTACTTACGATTCATTGAATCGTTTTTGGTTCCCTGTATTGTCTGAATTGCTAACAAAGGTGTAACATGGTTTCTCTGAATCAGGTTTGGGTATAGGGAGAAGAGCAGAATATGAAACTTCCTGGAAGATTAAAACTGTGTGCCCGTCCGAGACTCGAACTCGGGACCTTTGCCCTTCGCGGGGAAGTGCTATACCATCTGAGCTACCGAAGCACGACTCACGCCCGGTACTCACAGCTTTACTTCTGCATCTCGTCTCCTACCTTCCAAACATTATAGAAGCTATCCTGCGATCCTTGCAGAACTATCACTCCTGAAAGAAAGGATACTGTGGAGACATGGCTGAGCCACAGCCTGGGGATGTTTCCAGAATGAGATTTTCACTCTGCACCGGAGTGTGCGCTGATATGAAACTTCTTAAAACTGTGTGCCCGACCGAGACTCGAACTCGGGACCTTTGCCTTTCGTGGGCAAGTGCTCTACCATCTGAGCAACCGAAGAACGACTCACGCTCGGTACTCGCAGCTTTACTTCTGCCCGCGAAAGACAAAGGTCCCGAGTTCGAGTCTCGGTCGGGCACACAGTTTTAATCTGCCAGGAAGTTTCATATCAGCGCACACTCCGCTGCAGAGTTAAAATCTCATTCTAAGAGCAGAATCATAGTATGCCTAGTAACGTTAGTACTGGATCAGACGTCACTGTTATCCTTACACACTTCTGACATGAACGATTTCATTGCTTTCAGTTTTAATGGTTTATATCCTTATCTCCAAGAGAAATGTTACATTTCCAGAATACATTTTCAAGCTGCAATGCAGTGTGCGCCTATTTGAACCTTCCTGGCAGATTAAAACTGTGTGCTGGATGAGCTTCGAAACCCAGTTTTTCTCTTAAAGGAATAATGTATATGTATAGAGAATCAGGGAACAGCTCGTCAAATATGAATTAATTTCTTATGAATAAGTATTCACTGTTATTATACGTATAAATCGTATAAAATAGTCAAGCTGTGAAATAAATTATCGAAGGAGGTTAAAGATGTAACCTAAACCAATACATTACCTGGATGACCAAACCATAAATTAAACGTCTAACAAAATAAAATGTTTAACCATTCCAAACAGTCAAACGCGAAGGGCACCATATCTGCAGTATGTGCACTAACTAGTGTCAGTGAATGGTACAAGATTAGGTTTGGCGTTAACTAACTTCTTGGCAATCTTAATAAGTGTGGAATCAGTCTATGGAGACAACCGAATGGAAACAGTAGATTTAGTCGCTTGTAGCTCTATGTATCTACATCTGCATATATACTCTGCTAGCCATCGTATGGTGCGTGGCGGAGGTTGCTCTGTACCACTACTACTAATAATAACTTTTCCTGTTCCACTCGCATATAGAAGGAGGGACAAACGACTGTTTGTATGCCTCCATACGAAAGCTAATGTCTGTAGTCCCACCATCATGGAACACATACGAAATGTGCGTTGTCGACAGTAAAATCGTTCATCAGTCAGCCTCAAATGCTGGTTCTCGAAAGCTTCTCAAGAGCGCTCCTTCGAGCCATTCATATACCCGTGATTCCGTATGCTTGTACCTTCGTTAACAGTCGGAATGTGGCGCAGTGTCAAACAACTAACGGAAATCTTGGAATATGGAATCTGCCTGCTGCCTTTCATCCACGTTTCATAGGATATCATGTGAGAAAAAATAACGGTTGGATTATTCACTCGTTCTGTTCAGTTGAGCCTGTCTGTCAGAAGATCCAAATGAAATTAGCCGATTCAGTCGGTTGTAGTTTTACGCGTCGGTTCGACTATTCATTCAATCCTTACAATCAAACCAGTGTGTAGGAGCATCGTAATGAAAACAGTCGATTCAGTTCTTCGCAGTTCTGCACCCCGACTGAATCACTCCGTCCTTCCCTTCAAGTGAAACCAGTATGTAGTTTTTCTTTCAACTGAAACTACGCTTTAGTAACTTAGTTGTCTGAGATATCCACTTCATCTTCTGAGAGAAATGAGACTTTTGATTAGTTAAAATTAATTGATGAATTGCTGTAGATTAAGTTTTCCCAGAAGCAACTGAAAAATAACTAACTTAGGTGATGACTAGTATTCCGTTTTATTGAAAAGATTTGATTAATTAACAATTCATTTCAATCTAACACTTAAATATTCAACAATTTATTTGTGTGTAATATAAACGAATTGTGCAGAAAATTACGTTGCTAACTACATGTACACAAATCTTACACAAGCACACAGATCAGTTCACGTTTTACAGCCTTCGAAAACTAGCAGTTACAGTATTTAGAAGAAGCGCTATTCCCATTCTTACAGATACTCCAGCTTCTTTGTTACGCCATTCTCTAACCACGGCTGTAAATGAACGGTCTCCAACGAGGTTCGCTTCCCGCTTGTAGATACATCCCCATTCCCCCTGTCGCAGTCGTCATATTGTCGCTGATATAAACAATTGGAATCGCCTGATCCTCGGCTCGGTGCATTCGGTCCTGAGTGGAAACATTCGATCATTTGGCATTGTTACGTTGACTGCACTCTGTTATCACTTGTCGTCACGGTTATAGCCATTTTATTAATTGCTTTTGATTCAGGACCAAGAAGCAGCTTGTAGTTCAGTTTTTCGTCCATCGTTATGACTATCGGTTACCTAACAGTGAATGTAGTGTCTGGATTAAAATGCCTAAACGCTCAGTGGCGTAGGAACATACGAAATTATATGACAAATTACGAAGTAATACTAAAGATAAATTGAATTCGATGTACAGTATCTGCAAAAATGATTTATATTCTGAAACTATATTGTTGTTGTTGTGGTCTTGAGTCCTGAGACTGGATTGATGCAGCTCTTCATGCTACTCTATCGTGTGCAAGCTTCTTCATCTTCAAGTATTTATTACAACCTACATCCTTCTGAATCTTGGTCTCCCTGTACGATTTTTACCCTCCACGCTACCCTCCAATGCCTCAGAACATGTCCTAACAACCGGTCCTTTCTTCTTGTCAAGTTGTGCTACAAACTCCTCTTCTCCCCAGTTCTATTCAATACCTCCTCATTAGTTATGTGATCTACCCATCTAACCTTCAGCATTCTTCTGTAGCACCACATTTCGAAGCTTCTATTCTTGTCCAAACTTTTTATCAGTCATATGTATCATCATAACGCCGTCCTCTTGAGAAGTTCCCGACCGGAGATCCGGATGGGGGACTATTTTACCTCCGGAATGTTTAACCCAAGAGGACGCCATCATCGTTTAACCATACGGTAAATCTGCATGCCCTCGGGAAAAATTACGGCTGTAGTTTCCCCTTGCTTTCAGCCGTTAGTAGTACCAGTACAGCAAGGCCGTTTTGGTTAGTGTTACAAGGCCAGTTCAGTCAATATCCAGACTGTTGCCCCAGCAACAACTGAAAAGGCTGCTGCCCCTCTTCAGGAACCACACGTTTGTCTGGCCTCTCAACAGATACCCCTCCGTTGTGATTGCACCTACGGTACGGCCATCTGTATCGTTGAGGCACGCAATCCTCCCCACCAACGGCAAGGTCCATGGTTCATGGGGGGAGGGAAGCTATATTAACTACAGAAATTCAAAGAAGATTAATGAATGATGACAAATATTTCACACACACAGACACACAGAGGAATTATTTCCTTATTTCCGACAGGTGACAGTATTTGCTTAACAACAAGCGATTAAGTCACCAACAATCAACTATCTGTTTCCGTTCACATCACCTCAGCATTTATCGAAAGAGAATTATCTGTGATACGTGCAAACGGGGAGGATTAGAGAGGCAAATCCTCAATAGATGTAAATGAAATGTAGTTCGTCATTTGTTTAAACATAAACTTAAAGAGAAACTTGAGTTATTTGCTTTTTAAACCCAGACAACAGTACATACTCAGTGCCAGAAGTACGCAAAAATAATAAATAAATACAAAATTTTCAAAATATTCCATTTCTAGAAATGTTATTTATCATCGACCTTTCCTTAAAATAGTGGACGTTATTTGTCTCGAAAAACGTTGACAACCTTAATCATTGTTGATGTTTACTCGAAAAGACTGAAAAAGTGCGTAAGTAGAATGACTCAATCCAGGACAATGAGTAAAAGTATTCACTTGCCTATAACTGACGCAACTGTCGGATAGTTGTGTCAGTCGGTTGTCTCACATTGAGTGAAACCACTGAAACTCGCAGAGTGACGGGGCCGCACTGAGTAGTTTCATTCGGTTGTTTCATCACAAAAAGAAAAAAAAATAAAGTAGGATAAAACAATCGATTTGTCAATTAGTTATTGAAAGCAATCACTTGTAGTTCCGTCGTGCTGTGTCGACATAGTAACGATATAATCGTTTCAGCATGTATCTATCGATAAAGTTCAAAGAATCTGCGCATCTGGGCATTATTCATTGGGCCGTTTCTTTGGCCGTTTCAAATTATACGTGAAAACTGCAAATTCGTCCAGTATATTAAGATGACGGCTCCCCATGTGCTATTCTGTATTTTTTGTCTTGCGCATTACAATCCCAAACGCTGTTTTATTACTTGTGCAGACGTATTTCTTAACTCGGATGTGGGAGCTGTGACCTTTTTGTCACAAGTTGCAAATTTTGTTTGATATATATGATATATTTGATATGCACTTTTATAGGTGGCGGTTGTATAGCGTACACAACATATAAAAGGGCAATACATTGGGGAAGCTTTTATTTGCACTTGACGGTGGTTCACGTGAAAAGGTTTCCGACGTGATTATAACCATACACGGGAATTAACAGACTTGGAAACGCGGAGTGGTAGCTGGAGTTAGATGCATGGGACATTTCATTTCGGAAATCGTTAAGGAAGTCAGTGTTCCGAGATCCATAGTGTCAAGAGTATGCCGAGAATACCAAATTTCTGGCATTGCATCTCACAGTGGACAGATCATTGGCCGAAGGTGTTTACTTAACGACCAACAGCAACCTCATTTGCATAGCCTCGGTGCTAACAGACAAGGAAAAATACATGAAATAACCGCAGAAATCAATGTGGTACATACGACCAACGTATCCATTAGGACAATGTGGCGAAATTTGGCGGTAATCGGCTATGGTGGCAGACGACCGACGCGATTGCCTTTGCTAACAGCACGATGTCGCCTTCAGTGCTTCTTCTGAGCTCGTGAGCACATCCTTTGGATTCAAGACAACTGGAAAACTGTGTTCTGATTAAATGAACCCAGATTTCAGGATATGTGCAATATAGCTCTCGAATAATACTAGTCAAACTTGAAACTAAACCAAAGGACACTTTGATAATACAAATATACATGCCAACATCCAAAGAAGAAGATGCAGTCATTAACGAAATATACGAAGAAATAAGTGATGCGATGAGAAATGTTAAGGGAGATGAAAACCTGATTGCCATGGGGGACTGGAACGCGATTGTGGGTGAAGACCCGGAGGAAGGAATTGTTGGCAAATATGGACTTGGAAGAAGAAATGAAAGAGGTGATCGACTGATCGAGTTCTGCTCAAAGCACCAATTAGTTGTTGCAAACACACTTTTCCAACACCACAAACGAAGAAGATATACATGGAATGCCCCTGGAGACCTGAGGAGACAACAGATTGACTACATTCTAGTGAAAGCACGTTTTAGGAACCAGATAAAAGATTGCAGGAGCTATCCATCTGCAGACATAGGCAGTGATCATAACCTGGTCATGATGAAAAGTTCACTGAGATTCAAACGTTTGAAGAAGAAGCCAGTAAAATAAATGGGAACTAGAAAAACTGAAAACTGAGGGACTGGCAAAGCACTATGCTCATGAAACAGACAACCTAATTAAAAATTTTCAACATGGTGGAGTAAATGAAGACTGGAATCAGATTAAATCTGGTATATACAAAGCAGCAGAAAAGATAGTTGGAAGAACTGAACCCAAAAACAAGAGGAAATGGATTACAGCAGATATTATTGAGCTTATAGAAAACAGAAGATTATACAAAAATGCAACTGAGGAACAAGGAAAAGCTGAATACAGAAGACTAAGGAATTTAGTTAATAGAGAAGCTAGGAAAGCAAAAGAAAATTTTCTTGGAGAAATGTGCAGGAAAGTAGAAGAAAATATGCAAAACGGAAGAACTGATTTAGCCTACAGAACAGCAAATCAATTTTTTTTAACAAACGTAAAACAGTACTCTCAGGCACAATAGAAAATAAAGAGGGGAAAATGCTGTTTGGTGAAGACATGCTGAAGAGATGGAAAGAATACATAGAGGAGTTGTATGCTGGAACACCTCTTTCGGAGGAAGTAATAGGAAGAGAAGAGGAAGTAGACGAAGATGACAAGGGAGATGACATTCTGCAAGAAGAATTTGACAGAGCTCTAAAAGAACTACAGGACAACAAAGCAACGGGTATTGATGACATCCCTCCAGAACTAATAAAGAATTCTGGTGACGGCATGAAAATGATGCTGCTTAAACTTATTAGGTCCATCTATAACACAGGAGAGATACCGACAGACTTCCAGAAATGTATCATTGTTCCTATACCAAAGAAGGCAGCAGCTACAAAATGTGAACAGCACCGAACTCTTAGCCTAATATCACATGCATCAAAAATTCTCATAAAAATAGTTCTGAAGAGAATTGAAGAGAAGGTGGAGGATATGCTGAGTGAAGATCAGTTTGGTTTCAGAAGGGGATTGGGAACAAGAGAGGCGATTCTGGCACTAAGACTCATTATCGAAAAGCAATTACAGAAAAATAAATCAAGTTATATTGCCTTTATAGACATGGAAAAGGCATTTGATAACGTTATCTGGCAAGAGATGTTCAGAGTGCTGAGGAAAATTTGAATAAAGTACAAAGACATCCGCGTGATACTCAGTTTCAATAAGAATGAGGTGGCAGTGATTAGGAACTGTCACCAGGAACAACAAGCAAATATTAGAAAAGGGGTAAGACAAGGATGTGCTCTCTCTCCTCTTATATTCAATGCTTACATCCAGGAAGCTATAGACCAAGTTCGAGAAACTACTGAGGTGGGGATCAAAATTAATGGGCAGAAGATAGACATGGTACGTTATGCAGATGATATTGCTATAGTCACGGAGACAGAAGAAGATCTAGAGGAAGTCCTCAGAACAACGGAAAAAATTCTATACAATCAGTATGGAATGAGAATAAACAAGAAAAAGACTAAAGTGATGGTATGCAGTACAGGAGCAGAATATGAACCTCCGAGAATTAGAATTGGAAGAGAGGAGCTGGAAGTGATACAGGAATTTACTTACCTGGGAAGCAAAATCACAAGGGATGGTAGAAGCCGGAAAGAAATTGCGACCAGAATACAAAAGGCCAAAATTGCATTTAATCGGAGAAGGAACTTACTCACCAGCAACAACATCAGTCTGAAAATAAGGGAACGCATCATGAAAGGTTTCGTTTGGAGTGTGGCCCTATATGGATGTGAAACTTGGACAGTTGGAAGAGCAGAGAGAAGACGGCTAGAGGCCCTGGAGATGTGGTGCTATAGAAGGATGATGAAGATCAGCTGGATAGACAAAGTAACAAATGAAGAGGTGCTTAGAAGAGTACAGGAAACCAGATCTCTGTGGAGGCACATCCAAACAAGAAGAGACAAACTTGTAGGGCACATCCTACGACACAACAATATCATTGGAACAATAGCAGAAGGAGTTATTGAGGGAAGGAATCGGCGGGGGCGACCAAGGATATCATACATGCAACAGATCATGAATGACGTTGGATGTAACACATATGTGGAAATGAAGAGGAAAACAGACAGAAGAGAGGAATGGCGCTCTGCTGCAAACCAACCTCAGGGTTGAACACTAAAGAAGAAGATTTCAGGTGGTAAGACATGATTGTATGGTTAGAATGAAGTACAGATCCCACGAAGCCATGGACAAAATTTGTCAACTAGGCAATGTGGTGGCTTCATAAAGGAGTGGCCCGTGTTTACATGGAACCAATAATTGATTAGAAATGAGATTGCTCGGCTGCTTGGAGACCATTTGCAGCATGCAAACCTTTTGCAGCAGAGGACAATAATTGTTCACCAATGGTTTTAAAGAACATTCTGGACAGTGCGGGCGAATGGTTGTAAAAGCTTAATGATAAATTGGTTTGTTCTTTCCAACATCGTGTCGGACCTCCTTTTACCTGGGGTAGTGCAGAAACCCCATGTGGCATTGACTCAGTACGTCGTAAGAAGTCTCTCGCAGAAGTATGGACCCATGCTGCCGCTATAGCCATCCTTAATGTTGAAAGTGCTACCGGGAGGACCATTCAAAACAGTTGTTTTCGACGAACAAGGAGATTGACATAAACACTGGCTAAGTGACATCCCGCAAAATCGATCTTTTATTTGTAAATAATGATGAGAGGTTTGATATGTTGGTTTGATATGCTGCGCCGACTGTTTCAGAAAAACAGCTTGCAGTTTTTTTGTGAAGTACACTGAAGAGCCAAAGAAACTAATATGCCTGTCTAATATCTCGTAGAGTTAACGCGAGCACGCAATGTGCCGAACCAAGACGTGGCATGGACTCGACTAATGTCTGAACTAGTGCTGCAGGGAAGTGACACCATGAATTCTGCAGGGCTGCTCATAAGTCCGCAAAAGTACGAGGGGATGGAGGTCTCCTCTGAACAGCACTCGGCAAGGCATCCCAGATATGCTCACGTCCGCGGACTTAAGTGGCCGACAGATGTGTTTAAAGTCAGAAGCGTGTTTCTGGAGCCACTCTGTAGCAAATCTGGGTGGGTGGCCTTTCCCATTGTCCTGATGGAATTCCCTAAGTCCGTCGGAATGAACAATGTTTCCGAATGGATGTAGGTGATCAGAACGGTGGTTTACGTACCTGTCACCTGCCAGAGTCGTAACAAGACGTATCAGTCGTCCAATATCACTGAAGTGCACACGCCCACATCATTACAGAGCCTCTACCAGCTCGAACTGTCTCCTGCTAACATGCAGGGTCTATGGATTCATGGAGGCCCATACGTCGATACAATCTGAAACGAGACAGGCATAAAGGTTTATGTCGTGCAGTCATCAAGGGTACACGAATGGGCCTTCGGCTCCGAAAGCCCATGTTGTTGATATTTCGTTGAATTGTTCGTACGCTGACACTTGTTCATCGCCCAACATTGAAATCTTCCCTCACGTTGAACGATTATCTTCAGTAGTCGTTGGTCCCGTTCTTGCAGGATGTTTTTCCTGCCTCAGCTACGTCGCAAATTTGATGTTTACCGGATTCCTGATATTCACGGACACTCAATGGTCGAAAGGGAAAATCCCCACTTCACCGTTGCCTCGGAGATGCTGTGTCCCATACACTATAATACCACATTCAATCTCAGTTAAATCTTAATAACCTGCCATTGTAGACTTTTGTCTCACGTAGACGTTGCCGACCGCAGCACCGTATTCTGCCTGTTTACATGTCTCTGTATTTGAATACGCATGCCTATACCAGCTGCTTTGGCGCTTCAGTGTACTTCCCTTCTACGTAAACGTAGTATGCTTCGTAGTGTTGTTGCGTATGGCTTTGTTTCTTGGAAGCTGGGCATTTTACTTTTAATTATTGAATGCATATTGGTTTTGTCACCCATATCTGAGTCATTTGCCTCTCCCACTTATTTGAGGATGTCTGTCTCGTGCTGCTTTTCGTGATTCGTTAAGAGTAGTTTTAAAAATAAGGTAATCGTGTTACTGCAGGAAGCTTTTTCATAAAACCTTGAAGGACAAAATACAACAGCATTGGAAATTTATTTTTAGAGCACTTTACGTATGAAAGCAACGGTCAGCTGTTTGTTTGAACTCGATAGCCAAATCTAGGTGACAATATAAACATACCAGGTAGGTTCAAAATGCAGAGGGAAATTGCTGTATCACAGAATCATAAGTAATACGCTGATTGTAGTATTTAGAGATAAATCACGAACCAAATTCTGGGAAAAGATTTACAAGGCGGAAAGTGTAGTTAAACTCATTTCTGCAGAACTCTGAGTATTGTTTCCCCCCTAAAATAAACACATGAAGAAAGTAAGGGGAGATACGACAATGGATCAACAGCTACTGGGATTAAAATATCTTTCGCTACAAAAAGTGAACTCTACCTGCATAAGAGGACGAAATGTTGCCAAGAAGTGGAACACCAACACCACCACTATTGGAAAGACCTTGAGGGCATCATTAAAAATGTGATAATCATGCATTTTACTAAAAAAAACATGGCATTTCAAACGACATCAAAAATATGTTGGAACATAATGAAATAATAATCAAACATAATATTAGTGACGTTAGTCCACAGAGTAAAGCTGTCGAAGAAACGATGATATATTAAAATCAAAAGTTGACTTAAATGAACTATCCTGATCTCTCAGGTAATGTTCTCTGAGAAACAGAGTTTCACAAAGCCTCATATAATACTATTTCAATTACATAAAGAAAGAACTGATACCATCAAATTAATGATCATATACGTGTATAAAATTACTTGGTGTCCAACTGGGTAATAAGCGAAATGGAGGAAACTTTTGAATAACCAAATGGAACAGCTCATTTTGTCATGTTTTGCTATTAGTAGTTTCTGTCATTGTGTTGATTTAAAGGCAATAGTGTTTGTTTTTCATGGATATTTTAAGTATGTGTTGTGTAACGGGGCTCTCATACGATGCAATGTAGCTTTATTAAATAATTCATTCAGAAGAATGCGCAGCAAAAATATTTCTAAAGCAGAAAATTGCACATCTTCCAGAAGAATCTTTCAGGCCTTGGAATTCTATATTTCATCATGAGTATATATAATCTTTAATCCTTTTTTTCCTGATAATAAAAATGAGTTACACACAACTGTGATAAGTTACACTATGTCAATATACACACAAAAATAATTTTCATGCAGTATTTGCCTAATTGTCTAGGATTCAAAGTGGACTTAGACATCCTGGGGCAAGGGTTTTCGACAAACTCGAATCTGAAATTGATCAAAAAATTGGGAATTGTGACAAATTCAGATGAAAATATAAAGCATATGTTACTCATCGTCCTTTTCCAGATTAATTGCTTATCTATATTCAATGTTGAAAATTTGGTTACAATGTGGTAAGCTGAGATGTTCACTGCACAACTGCATAATGAAAGTGTATTTGAACAGATCTAGAAAATAATATTCTCTGCAAAATACCGTATTTTCAAGTCAATAAAAATTAGCAAATGAGCAGGAGATAAATGTGAGCCGTAGTAAAATTTGCTGTTTTGAATAGCGCGCCGCATCGCGTAGTGTAAAGCAGTTGCCCTCCGTTTCTGGCAGTGGCGCCGCTGTGGCAATCGCAGCTTTGGTATCTCCCTCTGGTGGGAAAGGGGAAAAGTTGCCTGTTCAAGTTAATTTAAGGGGCGCTATGAGCTCCGCGTGGGCTCAGTCTGTCAGTCGGAGTCGCCGAGTCTGTTTAGTTGGTCAGCCAAGTTAGTCTGGGTGAGGCGGTAGGTGTCTGTCTGTCGTCCGGAATACTAGTATGTGTTAGGCCGCCAGTCTGCTCGAGTTTGCTCAGGCAATGGGCATTGGCGGTTGGATCGATAGGTTGGTCGGTCGCGCACTGAGAGACCAGATGTGTTTTCCGCCTGGAGCGTCGGCGCATGTGAGGTGGCCACGTGAGTCCAGTGGCCGCGCCGTATAGCGAGGCGTAGTGGATTCGCGGCCGGCACGAGAGCGATAGCACCCAACCTACGACACCGGTCTGGCCGGTGCGAACTGCGACGTCGTGAGACGGGAGATCGGCGCGCCTTCCTGCATCCGTTGAAGCGGCTGGCAGAGGACGGTTCGGGAGAGCGTTTTGAGGGTGCTGCGCCAGGTCTTCACCAGAAATCGCAGTTTATTAGAAGTGACTCGAGATACGTTGTTTCATTTGCTTGTTAAATTCTACATGTTTTCTTGGTCAGTCTCTCGTCCTCAGCTTGCTTGTCGGTCTCTTGTCCGCATTTGTTAAGCAGTTTGTGTCTGTCGTTCTGTCTGTCGGGCTGCCGTACGTTAATAGCTGCCTCTGCCATGTTTGTCGAATTCGATGTTGACGAATTTATTGCTTAAATGCCAATTTCTTGAAATATGTTTCTATCTTGCTTATCAACTTGCGAGGTGGTATATGTGTAATATAGAGCTTGTTGTACATTTTATGTAAGTCTGCATTTTATGGGTTTTATTTAAATAGTTATTTTAGGTTATAAGCTTGCCACCCTTCCACCGTAAGAGTCCTTTAAAAAAATGCATTATCCGTGGCAAAAAATTTGAGGGTTGTACCATTTCCATTCCTCTTACGGGGTGCATAGTTTACATGTTTGTGTGAGTTGCAAAATTTTTTTTTGTATAAAGTAATCTGGTGCGTTGCAGGTTTGAACCAGTGTACTCTTCTAGAGGTTGTTGTTAGCGATCATGACTACAGCCGTGTTGAAAGGGACCAGGCAAGCTTCTCAGCCCGAAGGCTCCTACTAATATTGTTCTTTGCCTCTAAATAAATTGTGACTTGATATTTCGAGTGTGGTTTTCTGCTTATAATTTTAAATCTGTGTGGAAAGGGTTTTAGGAATAAATTCACATTTGATAAAAGTAATTTTCCATCAGTTACTTCCAGGAAACTGCTTCCACACTCAGCTAATGTGATTAAATCACACACACACACACACACACACACACACACACACACACACACACCATACATGACAAGGCGAGATTCCACCCACATAACAAACGTCACATACCTACAATTGTAAAATAATTCACAGAATAGACGATATTTCAAAGAAACAGTGACTGTAAATAGGGTACAGGACAAACAACACAACACGTAAAACTATCAGAACACAGGAAACGTCCACAGAAGCTTTCAACAGATCTGGTATATACGAACGTACATGAAACTTCTGTCACTCACTACACGGGGAGAAAATATGCATGCAAGTGTACAGCAACATATTCAGAACACTCAAGAGCTCTAAAATGTAATGATTCCCACAGCACATTGGTTACCACCTCGTAGCCCACAACCAATATCCAACTAAATGCACAGATGTAAATAACAATAAAATCCAGCCACAGACTACAACAAAAATTTGGAAAACCTTCACATTCAGAGGAAATCAGCAAGAGAAAACAGGTTATAAAACGACTGCAGTATACTTTTGCTGTGGTCTTCAGTCCTGAGACTGGTTTGATGCAGCTCTCCATGCTACCCTACCCTGTGTAAGTTTCTTCATCCCCAGTACCTACTGCAACCTACATCCGTCTGAATCTGCTTAATGTATTCATCTCTTGGCCTCCCTTTACGATTTTTAGCCTCCACGCTGCCCTCCAATACTAAATTGGTGATCCCTTGATGCCTCAGAACATGTCCTACCAAGCGATCACTTCTTCTCGTCAAGTTGTGCCACAAATTCCTCTTCTTCCCAATTCTATTCACTATCTCCTCATTAGTTATGTGATCTACCCATCTAATCTTCAGCATTCTTCTATAGAACTACATTTCGAAAGCTTCTAGTCTCTTCCTGTCCAAACTATTTATCGTCCATGTTTCACTTCCATACATGGCTACACTCCAGACAAATACTTTCAGTAACGACTTCCTGATACAAAAAACTATACTCGATGTTAACAAATTTCTCTTCTTCAGAACAGCTTTCCTTGCCATTGCCAGTTTACATTTTATGTCCTCTCTACTTCGACCATCATCAGTTATTTTGCTCCCGAAATAGCAAAACTCCTTTACTACTTTAAGTGTCTCATTTCCTAATCTAATTCCCTCAGCATCACCCGACTTAATTCGACTTCATTCTATTATCCTCGTTTTGCTTTTGTTGATGTTCATCTTATATCCTCCTTTCAAGACAATGACCATTCCGTTCAACTGCTCTTCAAGTCCTTTGATGTCTCTGACAGAATTACAATGTCATCGGCAAACCTCAATGTTTTTATTTCTTCTCCATGGATTTTAATACCTACTCCAAATTTTTCTTTTGTTTCCTTTACTGCTTCCTCAATATACAGATTGAATAACATTGGGGAGAGGGTACAACCCTGTCTCACTCCCTTCCCAACCAATGCTCCCCTTTGATGTCCCTCGACATCTGGTTTCTGTTCAAATAGTAAATAGCCTTTCGCACCCTATATTTTACCCCTGCCACCTTCAGAATTTAAAAGAGAGTATTCCAGTCAACATTGTCAAAAGCTTTCTCTATGTCTACAAATGCTAGAAACATAGGTTTGCCTTTCCTTAATCTTTCTTCTAAGATAAGTCGTAAGATCAGTATTGCCTCAAGTGTTCCAGTATTTCTACGGAATCCAAACTGATCTTCCCCGAGGTCAGCTTCTACCAGTTTTTCCATTCGTCTGTACAGAATTGGCGTTAGTATTTTACAGCTGTGACTTATTAAACTGATAGTTCGGTAATTTTCACATCTGTCAACACCTGCTTTCTTTGGGGTTGGAATTATTATATTCTTCTTGAAGTTTGAGGGTACTTCACCTGTCTCAAACATCTTCCTCACCAGATGGAAGAGTTTTGTCAGGACTGGCTCTCCAAAGGCCGTCAGTAGTTCTAATGGAATGTTGTCTACTCCTGGGGCCTTGTTTAGGCTCAGGTCTTTCAATGCTCTGTCAAACTCTTCACGCAGTATCGCATCTCCCATTTCATCTTCATCTACATTCTCTTCCACTTCCATAATATTGTCCTCAAGTACATCGCCCTTGTATAGACCCTCTACATACTCCTTCCATCTTTCTGCTTTCCCTTCTTTGGTGAAAACTGGGTTTCCATCTGAGCTCTTGATATTCATACATGTCGTTCTCTTTCCTCCAAAGGTCTGTTTAATTTTCCTGTAGGCAGTATCTATCTTACCCCTAGTGAGATAAGCCTCTACATCCTTACATTTGTCCTCTAGCCTTTCCCATCATATATATAATAAATCAAATTAGGCGTCAGACTGATATGAAGACAAGTGAAATATGACAGGGGCTAAACACGTAGCATCAGCATAAACTTCGTGTTTTGTGAAGTCAATACTGCATATACCGTAAGGGTAGAATTACATCCGTCTAGGGCTATGGATTTTTATCTCGTACTGGTGTACTACCTTTGACTCGACGGAGCAGAAACCATTGATTTTTTAAAATTATTATTATAACTCTCAGTACGCCGTTTCAATGCAACGGTGAACTGGAAAATATATCACAACCACGTCACTCTTATCATGAAATGTCAGTTAATGGCGCATGAAGGATATAAAACTTGGAAAAAGAACTCTGATAACCGAAACCATAGCCGAAAGTGTCCAAACTAGATGCATTCTCTAATTCGTAGACTCGTGGAGTGTTGCGCTGAAGGATGTAGGTTCGCATTCCACTCGGTGTTAGTACATTTATTTTTATATTAGCGTTATTGTGGTACCTTCTTATGAATGTAATGAAAGTATTTTCTGCAACATTCGATGTTATTCACATTTCCGCCTGATTACTTGACGAAGCACGGCATAAATATTTCGCTGTCTGTTTCCTAATAGGTCACATGGCAATTTCCTGGTGTCTGGTCAGGTAAGAAACTAAGAATTCAGCTAAAATTATTCCGAGAGGAACGACGGGCCATGACGGTCATATTGTTTCTTCCCTGTCATAAACATCCCGTTAGGCAGAAACTAAGAGGACAGCTTACATTGCTGTGGGTGAAACAAGAAGCAATAAATTTCATATTCTTTCACGTCACAAATGTATTGCTGTTTACTACCGAATAAGCTATGTGTCGATTTTCGGGAGTATGATTAAGTAGGAAACTAAGAGGACAGCTTAAAGTGCTGCGAGTGAAACGAGAAGCAATAACATTCATACTGTTTCTCCCTTGACATAAATATTTCTCAGTTTATAAATAGGTATATAAAAATATAGGTCGTTAACTGTTTATTTTCCAGTATACACAAATATAGCGTAGAGCCAGATACTTCACATGTTAGCCAATATCAGTTCCGGATGGTATATTTCTACAGCTAACGTCACGTGCAATAGTGTAACTGACCAACTGTATTCCTCAAAACATGCATCATATTTCTGTGTGAATTTCCACGAAACATGAGCATGCAGTTGAGGACGGATACCTACGTCGGGAATAACTAGAAGTAATAGCTAAATATAGTCATGAAATATTTTCCCAAAAGAAAATCACATTTATCGATAATGTAATCTGTTATCTTACAAACCAAAAGCTTAATATATGGTTTGCCTTCAGAGGACGAGCCATCGAGATACAAAACTGTAAAGATGGTCTACTGAATCAGCAATTGTAGAAAATTATTAACAAAAACAGAGATAAACTTTCTTAGGCCTAAATTGCTTATAATGATTAATTAAGAGCTAAAACATATTTGCATTTTGGATAACTGAACTGATGGTAGCAGAGCTGTTCGCATAATAGGCGCATCTTAATTCCCCTAACTAGTAGCTGTTATGTATAAATGAGGAGTCAGCAATTTTTTTCACACTAGGAACTTTACTTTTAATTTGCATGACGAGTTCACATTCTTAAAGGTTCTCTTTCTTGAAGGAATGTAAGAAGTACGATGAGAGAATGTAACCTAGAAGTTGAGGCAGTTCTTTTGTTGTTTCCCGATGTTAATACCTAGTGCTAATCACGACAAGTTTGACATGTTATTCAACACTGTTTCTCAAGTACGGTATGAGTCTTTCACTTTATACTGTGCTGTGGAGAATAAGCAGCAAAGAATTTTTCATTTAATCGTCAATAAATGTTTTTTCGTTCACAATTGTAGCTGTCACAAACTGTCATTTGGTTCATGATCTCCGATGCCAACATGTGGATACCACGCGACCCCAAAAGAACCAGAATAGACCAAGAAATCCAATCCACCTTTAGGAGTACTTATTGAACATTCGAACATCTGTAGAAATTAAGACATTGTTTACGATATAAATAATTGCATCGTCGACCACTGTGCACGACGTGTATGTATTACATAGGCTCACTTTCTACAGTGCAGTATTCCGTTGCCCATGTGCCTGTTGCATGCACGTAATTCAGTCCATCACAGAACATCTCTGAGTGCAGTTTACGTTTTGCCTTCCAGAACTAACGGTTAATCACGTTTATCTCGCTAGGGTCACGTGTAACGCATCTTTCAGAATAAGATTGCGACGTATGAGCGACAACAAATTATAGAATTAGCGATTGAACCTCTTCTCTTTCGTCCTGAACACGAATTTATTCGTTGCATTCAAAAATAGCTTACAGCTCATCTACTTTTCTTTGTAGATCTCCTTCGGTAAAGCTACTGTAGGAGTTGCAACACAAAAACACAATAAGAGGAATGAAGGTGTGGCGATGTACCAAGAAAGCCGGCAATTTATAAGACTGACAGAGATTTAGTATTGGTTTCAGTTGCCAGTCTTCTTCTGTTGTTTTCTGTGTTGCGCAGTTATACATGGTGTTACAAAAAGGTACGGCCAAACTTTCAGGAAACATTCTTCACACACAAAGAAAGAAAATATGTTATTTGGACATGTGTCCGGAAACGCTTACTTTCCATGTTAGCTCATTTTGTTACTTCTCTTCAAGTCACATTAACCATGGAATGGAAACACACAGCAACAGAACGTACCAGCGTGACTTCAAACACTTTGTTACAGAAAATGTTCAAAATGTCCACCGTTAGTGAGGATACATGCATCCACCTTCCGTCGCATGGAATTCCTGATGCGCTGATGCAGTCCTGCAGAATGGCGTATTGTATCACAGCCGTCCACAATACGAGCACGAAGAGTCTCTACATTTGGTACCGGGGTTGCGTAGACAAGAGCTTTCAAATGCCCCATAAATTAAAGTCAAGAGGGTTGAGGTCAGGAGAGCGTGAAGGACATGGAACAGGTCCGCCTCTACCAATCCATCGGTCACCGCATGTGTGCTGAGAAGCGTACGAACACTTCGACTGAAATGTGCAGGAGCTCCATCGTGGATGAACCACATGTTGTGTCGTACTTGTAAAGGCACATGTTCTAACAGCACAGTTAGAGTATCCCGTATGCAATCATGATAACGTGCTCCATTGAGCGTAAGTGGAAGAACATGGGGCCCAATCAAGACATCACCAACCATGCCTGCCCAAACGTTCACAGAAAATCTGTGTTGATGACGTGATTGCACAATTATGTGCGGATTCTCATCAGCCTACAAATGCTGATTGTGAAAATTTACAATTTGATCACGTTGGAATGAAGCCTCATCCGTAAAGAGAACATTTGCACTGAAATGAGGATTGACACATTGTTGGATGAACCATTCGCAGAAGTGTACTTGTGGAAGCTAATCAGCTCCTAATAGTGCCTGCACACGCTGTTCATGGTACGGAAACAACTGGTTCTCCCGTAGCACTCTCCATAAAGTGACGTGGTCAACGATACCTTGTACAGCAGCAACTTCTCTGACGCTGACATTAGGGTTATCGTCAACTGCACGAAGAATTGCCTCGTCCATTGTAGGTGTCCTCGTCGTTCTAGGTCTTCCCCAGTCGCGAGTCGTAGCATGGAATTTTCCGTGCTCCTTCAGACGCCGATCAATTGCTTCGAACGTCTTCCTGTCGGGACACCTATGTTCTGAAGATGTGTCTCGATACAACCTTACCGCGCCACGGCTATTGCCCCGTGCTGATCCAAACATCAAATGGACATCTGCCAACTCCGCATTTGTAAACATTGCACTGACTGCAAAACCACGTTCTTGATGAACACCAACCTGTTGATGCCATGTACTGATGTGCTTGATGCTAGTACTGTAGAGCAATGAGTTGCATATCAACACAAGCACCGAAGTCAACATTACCTTCCTTCAATTGGGCCAAATGGCGGTGAATCGAGGAAGTACAGCACATACTGACGAAACTAAAATGAGCTCTAACTTGGAAATTAAGCGTTTCCGGACACATGTCCGGATAACATCTTTTCTTTATTTGTGTGTGAGGAATATTTCCTGAAAGTTTGGCCGTACCTTTTTGTAACACCCTGTATAGCTTACCGGTTTGATGGGCTCATATGTGTTACGCAATAACATAGCTTAACAATTTGATGGGCGCCGTTATATTTCTACAATTTATTGCCAACGGTAATGGATATTATGTTATTTAGGAGATCTCTGTTCGTTCATTTTTAATAGTTAATAAACAAACGCATCGCTGTCTTTCAAAATAGTTTTACGTGTAATTCTGTAAGCCTAGAAACAAAGGTCGAGGAAGGTGTAGAAACCTTAATGAACGATCAATACTGAGCTAGAGGTGTTTCAAAGTGAGTATGGCATACATAAATATAAGAGTTTGAGTCACTGCCAAATAACTGACTTACTTGTTAAAAGTCTATTTAAAGGAAATACGGTTGAGAATTTAAAACTATTTTTTGGACTACTTAAAACAAAAATTACAACTGAATTTGTTTAGTAATTTGTTATTGTTTGTAATGCGTGGGTCTACAACTACATGCCAAGAGCGAACTGCAGACAGATAAGCGTCAGGAAACTGGTAGCCATATTCCGAAAAGGTAAAGTCGATTTCAGGTACCAGATACGTTATATTCAGTTTTATTTGTGAGATGAAAAGGAGATTCATCTCAGTAATGAAAGTGTAAGGAAACAGCTAATGAATGTAACCCAAATCTTCTTGACCATCTGGATGAGAAAATTCACAAAAGAGGCACAGACTGCAAACGAAAAAGAAACATATGGAAAACACGTACACAAACTAATGTTTCATCAATAGTAACTGACCGATTTGAAGTAGAAATGTTCACGTCGTTCACGAGATTTTGAACCCTCTATGTTTCAACTATTCTAACAGTTGCAAGAACTGATGGTACATTTTTCGACCAATGAAGAAGCTGCGACAGGCAATCATAGACTGGTATTTGACGGAATTTCTAGATTCACACTTCAGGAATGGAATCTAGGGTATCGAAAGTCAGATACATTGAGAAAAGGCGAATCCTTCCATTTTCGGAAGATTGCAATAATCCAACTAAAAGCAATCGACTGAATGGTAAAGACCAAATATTTTTGTTTCCTTCAGTATACCCTAAAAGGCCAGGGGAATTGGAACACTTCAGCGTTTCAAAAAATTGGAAAAATAAAAAGGACCAAGGACGTGAAGCGGGTCGGAAGCAGGTCGTCTGTTTTTCCTCCCTGTACCAGTGGGGCTTGTTGCTATACGGCAGAAGGGAGGTGGGTAGCGGTTTTATAATCATTCCTTTGGTCCGCCACTAGGGGCGGCGACTGGAGAGCCATAAATAAGGGAGCGATGGTACGGGGGTGGGCCCTATATCAGGCGGCGACACGGCGCCGACGCGCGGCTCACCGTGGAGGGCAGAGAGTAGCAGGGCTCTGCTCGCGTGCCGCACCACGCCGCGGCCACATACACACAGACACGCGCTGCTGCTCCAGTCGCCCACCTCTGCTCTCGCTGCGTCTCGATATTACCGTGTCGCCCTCCTCGACGCTTGATTTGTGGCCCTGTTCGCTTTGATATCAAAGGAGGAACACGGCTCTTAAAGGGGCTCAGCCAGTGGCGCAGGTATACCGCAGGCCGGGTGCAGCACCATACTGAGACCACCGAGCTTAAGCACATGCTCGGAGCCAGACACGATGCGAGCCATCAAAATAATTCTTTCAGCAAACTTCTTTATCAAAACTGATTGTTGCCATGGCGACGAAGTTTTGGTACTGTGAATTTTATGAATATATTATTTGTTTTGTTTCCATACCGCTCGCATTTATTTATTTTCTAATTTAGTAGACTACCTATGTTTCGAGCATGTTATATTCATCATCAGGCGATTTTGGTTGGCATAAGAAAACAAAAGTTACTTAAATTATGTGTTCCTGTAGTGGCCTTCAAACCAAAGACTAGTTTGAAAAAGTTCTCCATGCAACTGTATTCTGAGCAAGCCTCTTCATCTCCAAATAACTACTGCAACCTACATATTTTTGAATCTGTTTACTGTATCCATCTTTTGGTCCCCCTTTAAAGGGGACAAACAAATCTACGTTCGATGTTAACAAAATTATTTTCTCCAGAAATGCTTTTCCTGCACCGCCATTCTACATTTTATATCCTGTACACTTAGGCAATGTCAGTTACTTTCGCTGCCCAAAACTCATCTACTAGCAAAACTCATCTACTACTTTATGTTTCTCGTTTTCTAATCTAATTCACTCAATATCGCCTGATATAAATCGACTACATTCCGTTATTCTTGTTTTGCATTTGTTGATGTTCCCGTTTTTGCGTTTGTTGGTGTTCACCTTGTACACTCCTTTGAAGACAGCGTCTTCATCTACAGCTACATCTACATGGATACTCTGAAAGCCACATGTAAGTGCCTGCAGAGGTTCCATGAACCACCTTAAAAATTTTCTATTATCCCAATCTCATATAGAGCGCGGAAACAACGAACGCCTGTGTCCTTCCGTACGAGGTCTGATTTCCCTTATTTTAACATGACGATCGTTTCTCCCAACATAGGTTTGCGTCAACAACATATATTTGCACTCGGAGCAGAGCTGGTGACGGAAATTTCGTGAGAAGATTCCTCCGCAACAAAAAAATGTCTTTATTTTAACGATGTACATCCCAAATCATGTACCATTCCGGGGACGCTCTCTCCTCTATTTCGCAATAATACAAAACTTGCTGCCTTTCTTTGACGTTTTCCGATGTGCTCCGTCAATCCTATTTGGTAAGGGTCCCATACCGCGCACAAGTATTCTAAAAGAGTGCGCATAAGCGTAATGTAAGAGTCTCCTTAGTAAATATATC